>NC_084586.2:20212500-20355000 GCF_033978685.3 Nerophis lumbriciformis | reverse complement strand
GACAACCAATAGACACACATGTCAAGTAAGTGACAAACAATGCACACACATGTCAAGTAGGTGACAAACAATACACACACATGTCAAGTAGGTGACAAACAATACAAACACATGTCAAGTAGGTGACAAACAATACACACACATGTCAAGTAGGTGACAAACAATAGACACACATGTCAAGTAGATGACAAACAATAGAGGGACATTTGAAGCTGAAGGCGTCCTCAGACTTTGACACTCATTGTGATATCAAGATGAGAAGGAACTTCTCACTCAGAATCTGCCCTACGAGTGATCATCATAGGACACCAAGATCTTTGTTCCTAAAAACAGCAGGGCACTACTGTTCAATCCATGATCCTTGACTAAAGTTGATGAAGTTTGTTCCTAAAATCAGCAGCAGTTCTCCTGTTAGAAATAATATTTTGCGAGTGTTTTAAAAGTTAGTTCCTAAAAACAGCAGAGTACTTTTGTTCTTCAGAAGATCTTTGACTGCCGTTTTTGAAGTGTGTTTCTTAAAACAGAAGAGTACTCGTGTTCTGTAGAAGATCTTTGGCTGGTGTTTTTAAAGTTTGTTACTAATAACAGCAAAGTGCCCATGTAAAAATGAGGATCTTTGATCGGGGTTTAGGAAGTTTGTTCATAAATTCAGCAGGGTGATCTTGTTTAATAGAGAATCTTTGACCAAAATGTTTGATGTAGGTTCTATAGAAGATCTTTGACTGCCGCTTTTGAAGTTAGATCCTAAAAACAACAGAGTGCTCCTGTTCCACAAAGGATCTTTGACTTGCATTTTTGAAGTTTGTTCCTAAACTCTAAAGATTACTCTTGTGCAATAGATGATCTTTGACTGGTGTTTTTTTGTAAGTCCTTCAAAACAGTACTCTTGTTCAACAGAGGATCTTTGCAAAAACAGCAGGGTGCTCTTGTTTAATAGAGAATCTTTAGCATTTTCTAAGTTTGTTCCTAAAAACAGCAGTAGTGCTCCTATTCAATAGATGATCTTTGACTCGCATGTTTGATCTTTGTTCCTAAACTCTAAAGAGTACTTTTGTTCAATAGATGATCTTTGACTGTTGTTTTTGATGCCAGTCCTTAAAAACAGCAGAGTGCTCTTGTCCAATAGAGGATCTTTGTCTGGTGTTTTTGAAGTTTGTTCTTAAAAACAGCAGTTCTCCTGTTGTAGAAAGGATCTTTGACTAGCATTTTTAAGTTTGTTCCTAAAGACAGCAGTAGTGCTCCTGTTCAATAGATGATCTTTGAATCACATTTTTTATCTTTGTTCCTAAACTCTAAAGAGTACTCTTGTTCTATAGATGATCTTTGATCGGGGTTTAGGAAGTTTCTTTGCAAAAACAGCAGGGTGCTCTTGTTTAATAGAGAATCTTTAGCATTTTCTAAGTTTGTTCCTAAAAACAGCAGTAGTGCTCCTATACAATAGATGATCTTTGACTCGCATGTTTGATCTTTGTTCCTAAACTCTAAAGAGTACTTTTGTTCAATAGATGATCTTTGACTGTTGTTTTTGATGCCAGTCCTTAAAAACAGCAGAGTGCTCTTGTCCAATAGAGGATCTTTGTCTGGTGTTTTTGAAGTTTGTTCTTAAAAACAGCAGTTCTCCTGTTGTAGAAAGGATCTTTGACTAGCATTTTTAAGTTTGTTCCTAAAGACAGCAGTAGTGCTCCTGTTCAATAGATGATCTTTGAATCACATTTTTTATCTTTGTTCCTAAACTCTAAAGAGTACTCTTGTTCTATAGATGATCTTTGACTGGTGTTTTTGATGTCAGTCCTTAAAAACAGCAGAGTGCTCTTGCACTATAGAGGATCTTTGTCCGGTGTTTTTGAAGTTTGTTACTAAAATAATCAGAGTTCTCTGGTTCAATACAGGATCTTTGATTAGCGTTTGTGAAGTTTGTGCCTTAAAACATCAGAGATCAATTGTTCTATAGAGGATCTTTGACTAGCGTTTGTGAAGTTTGTTGTTAAAAACAGAAGTTCTCCTGTTCTATAAAGGATCTTTGACTAGCGTTTGTGAAGTTTGTTCTTAATAACAGCAGTGTTCCTGTGCTATAAAGGATCTTTGACCGGCGTTTGTGAAGTTTGTTCTTAAAAACGGCAGTGCTCCTGTTCTTTAAAGGATCTTTGACTAGCGTTTGTGAAGTTTGTTCTTAAAAACAGCAGTGTTCCTGTTCTGTAAAGGATCTTTGACTAACATTTGTGAAGTTTGTTCTTAAAAACAGCAGTGTTCCTGTGCTATAAAGGATCTTTATATAGCGTTTGTGAAGTTTTTTCTTAAAAACGGCAGTGCTCCTGTTCTATAAAGAATCTTTGACTAGCGTTTGTGAAGTTTGTTGTTAAAAACGGCAGTGCTCCTGTTGTATAAAGGATCTTTGACTAGCGTTTGTGAAGTTTGTTGTTAAAAACAGCAGTGCTCTTGTTCTATAAAGGATTTTTGACTAGCGTTTGTGAAGTTTGTTGTTAAAAACAGCAGTGCTCTTGTTCTATAAAGGATCTTTGATTAGCGTTTGTGAAGTTTGTCGTTGAAAACAGGCGTGCTCCTGTGCTATAAAGGATCTTTGACTGGTGTTTGTGAAGTTTGTTGTTAAAAGCAGCAGTGCTCCTGTTCTATAAAAGATCTTTGACTGGTGTTTGTGAAGTTTGTTGTTAAAAACAGCAGTGTTCCTGTTCTATAAAGGATCTTTGACTGGTGTTTGTGAAGTTTGTTGTTGAAAATAGCAGTGCTCCTGTTCTATAAAGGATCTTTGACTAGTGTTTCTGAAGTTTGTTGTTAAAAACAGCAGTGCTCCTGTTCTATAAAGGATCTTTGACTGGTGTTTGCGAAGTTTGTTGTTAAAAACAGCAGTGCTCCTGTTGTATAAAGGATCTTTGATTAGCGTTTGTGAATTTTGTTGTTGAAAATAGCAGTGCTCCTGTTCTATAAAGGATCTTTGACTGGTGTTTGTGAAGTTTGTTGTTAAAAACAGCAGTGTTCCTGTTCTATAAAGGATCTTTGACTGGTGTTTGTGAAGTTTGTTGTTGAAAATAGCAGTGCTCCTGTTCTATAAAGGATCTTTGACTAGTGTTTGTGAAGTTTGTTGTTAAAAACAGCAGTGTTCCTGTGCTATAAAGGATCTTTGACTGGTGTTTGTGAAGTTTGTTGTAAAAAACAGCAGTGCTCCTGTTGTATAAAGGATCTTTGACTAGCGTTTGTGAAGTTTGTTGTTAAAAACAGCAGTGTTCCTGTTCTATAAAGGATCTTTGACTAGCGTTTGTGAAGTTTGTTGTTAAAAACAGCAGTGCTCCTGTTCTATAAAGGATCTTTGACAGGTGTTTGTGAAGTTTGTTGTTAAAAACAGCAGTGCTCCTGTTGTATAAAGGATCTTTGATTAGTGTTTGTGAAGTTTGTTGTTGAAAATAGCAGTGCTCCTGTTCTATAAAGGATCTTTGACTGGTGTTTGTGAAGTTTGTTGTTGAAAATAGCAGTGCTCCTGTTCTATAAAGGATCTTTGACAGGTGTTTGTGAAGTTTGATGTTGAAAATAGCAGTGCTCCTGTTCTATAAAGGATCTTTGACTAGCGTTGTGAAGTTTGTCGTTGAAAACAGGCGTGCTCCTGTGCTATAAAGGATCTTTGACTGGTGTTTGTGAAGTTTGTCGTTGAAAACAGGCGTGCTCCTGTTCTATAAAGGATCTTTGACTAGCGTTTGTGAAGTTTGTTCTTAAAAACAGCAGTGTTCCTGTGCTATAAAGGATCTTTGACCAGCGTTTGTGACGTTTGTTCTTAAAAACAGCAGTGCTCCTGTTCTATAAAGGATCTTTGACTAGCGTTTGTGAAGTTTGTTGTTAAAAACAGCAGTGCTCCTGTTCTATAAAGATTCTTTGACTAGCGTTTGTGAAGTTTGTTTTTAAAAACAGCAGTGTTCCTGTGCTATAAAGGATCTTTGACTGGTGTTTGTGAAGTTTGTTGTTAAAAACAGCAGTGCTCCTGTTCTATAAAGGATCTTTGACTAGCGTTTGTGAAGTGTGTTGTTAAAAACAGCAGTGCTCCTGTTCTATAAACAATCTTTGACTGGTGTTTGTGAAGTTTGTTGTTGAAAATAGCAGTGCTCCTGTTCTATAAAGGATCTTTGATTCGTGTTTGTGAAGTTTGTTGTTAAAAACAGCAGTGTTCCTGTGCTATAAAGGATCTTTGACTGGTGTTTGTGAAGTTTGTTGTTAAAAACAGCAGTGCTCCTGTTCTATAAAGGATCTTTGACTAGCGTTTGTGAAGTTTGTTGTTAAAAACAGCAGTGCTCCTGTTCTATAAAGGATCTTTGACAGGTGTTTGTGAAGTTTGTTGTTAAAAACAGCAGTGCTCCTGTTGTATAAAGGATCTTTGATTAGCGTTTGTGAAGTTTGTTGTTAAAAACAGCAGTGCTCCTGTTCTCTAAAGGATCTTTGACTGGTGTTTTTGACTAAAAAAAGGGTGTGAGTGATTAGTAATCTGGAAGAGGTGGAGGTGGTAAAGACTGACCAGGTCCCAAGAACTGGCATCCTCGCGCCCGCACGGCCGCCCAGAGGTTGGCAGAGATCTGCTGGGGGTTCTGGTGCTGCAGGATGAGTTCTGTGAGCGTGCGCTCGCCCAGAGAGCGACCCGCCCTCAGCGCCCGCACACGACCTTCCTCCTCCAGCAGCTGGCAGTTCACCAGAGTCACCAACTTCCTCTGCATGGGTCGACTCAGCACGCTGCCACTGGAGGGACACACCCCTGCAGGGGGGCAGAGGGTCCTGTCAGAAAGTGCTGTCCTCGCTTGATGGAACCTTCTGGAACTGATTCTGGGCTCCATTAAGTTTTATTATGCAGCAGGTTCACTTCTTTTTACACTTGAATGACAGCTAATATGACAGCCACAAAGGTGAGTATTTTTTTACTTTATTTAGTTTTATTATGCAGCAGGTTCACTTCTTTTTACACTTGTATGACAGCTAATAATACAACAACAAAGGTGAGTATTTTTTACTTTATTTAGTTTTATTATGCAGCAGGTTCACTTCTTTTTACACTTGTATGACAGCTAATAATACAACCACAAAGGTGAGTATTTTTTACTTTATTTAGTTTTATTATGCAGCAGGTTAACTTATTTTTACACTTGTATGACAGCTAATATGACAGCCACAAAGGTGAGTATTTTTTTTACTTTATTTAGTTTTATTATGCAGCAGGTTCACTTCTTTTTACACTTGTATGACAGCTAATATGACAGCCACAAAGGTGAGTATTTTTTACTTTATTTAGTTTTATTATGCAGCAGGTTCACTTCTTTTTACACTTGAATGACAGCTTATATGACAGCCACAAAGGTGAGTATTTTTTACTTTATTTAGTTTTATTATGCAGCAGGTTCACTTCTTTTTACACTTGAATGACAGCTTATATGACAGCCACAAAGGTGAGTATTTTTTACTTTATTTAGTTTTATTATGTAGCAGGTTCACTTCTTTTTACACTTGAATGACAGTTTATATGACAGCCACAAAGGTGAGTATTTTTTACTTTATTTAGTTTTATTATGTAGCAGGTTCACTTCTTTTTACACTTGTATGACAGCTAATATGACAGCCACAAAAGTGAGTATTTTTTACTTTATTTAGTTTTATTATGCAGCAAGTTAACTTCTTTTTACACTTGAATGACAGCTAATAATACAACCACAAAGGTGAGTATTTTTTACTTTATTTAGTTTTATTATGCAGCAGGTTCACTTCTTTTTACTCTTGAATGATAGCTTATATGACAGCCACAAAGGTGAGTATTTTTTACTTTATTTAGTTTTATTATGCAGCAGGTTCACTTCTTTTTACACTTGAATGACAGCTAATATGACAGCCACAAAGGTGAGTATTTTTTACTATATTTAGTTTTATTATGCAGCAGGTTCACTTCTTTTTACACTTGTATGACAGCTAATATGACAGCCACAAAGGTGAGTATGTTTTACTTTATTTAGTTTTATTATGCAGCAGGTTCACTTCTTTTTACACTTGTATGACAGCTAATATTACAACCACAAAGGTGAGTATTTTTTACTTTATTTAGTTTTATTATGCAGCAGGTTCACTTCTTTTTACACTTGAATGACAGCTAATATGACAGCCACAAAGGTGAGTATTTTTTTTACTTTATTTAGTTTTATTATGCAGCAGGTTAACTTCTTTTTACACTTGTATGACAGCTAATATTACAACCACAAAGGTGAGTATTTTTTACTTTATTTAGTTTTATTATGCAGCAGGTTAACTTATTTTTACACTTGTATTACAGCTAATATGACAACCACAAAGATGAGTATTTTTTTAAAACTTTATTTAGTTTTATTATGCAACATGTTAACTTCTTTTTACACTTGTATGACAGCTAATATGACAACCACAAAGGTGAGTATTTTTACTTTAGTTTTGTTTCATTATGCAACAGGTTAACTTCTTTTTACACTTGTATGACAGCTAATATTACAACCACAAAGGTGAGTATTTGTACCAGGTACTACATGCACCGTGGTACTCACGTACCTGGTACTACATGCACTGTGGTACTCACGTACTTGGTACTACCTGCACTGTGGTACTCACGTACCTGGTACTACCTGTACTGTGGTACACACGTACCTGGTACTACATGCACTGTGGTACTCACGTACCTGGTACTACCTGCACTGTGGTACTCACGTACCTGGTACTACCTGTACTGTGGTACTCACGTACCTGGTACTACATGCACTGTAGTACTCACGTACCTGGTACTACATGCACTGTGGCACTCACGTACCTGGTACTATCTGCACTGTGGTACTCACGTACCTGGTACTACATGCACTGTGGTACTGTCGTATCTGGTACTACATGCACTGTGGTACTCACGTACCTGGTACTACATGCATTGTGGTACTGTCGTATCTGGTACTACATGCACTGTGGTACTCACGTACCTGGTACTACATGCACTGTGGCACTCATGTACCTGGTCCTACATGCACTGTGGTACTGTCGTACCTGGTACTACATGCACCGTGGTACTCATGTACCTGGTACTACCTGTACTGTGGTACTCACGTACCTGGTACTGCATGCACTGTGGTACTCACGTACCTGGTCCTACATGCACTGTGGTACTGTCGTACCTGGTACTACATGCACCGTGGTACTCACGTACCTGGTACTACCGGCACTGTGGTACTGTCGTACCTGGTACATGGTCACAAGTCCCCGAGGGTCCACCAAGTTGTATACGATAGCCAATTTAAATAAAAGCCATTCCAGATCAGTATTGCAATCCAGGAAGATTTATTTAGCATGTACAAACATTTAAAAAACGAACATATACGCTTCTAGGTGGTAAGCATTTTACATTCTTTTTTGTTTTATTTAGTTTCCGTAGTGGTTTTTTTTCCGTTTGTATGACAGTCAAGTGTGTGGTAGAACTCTTGGCTTTGATGACGCTTTGGTTTGATTCCCATTAGAAGTTTATAATACAAGTACGATTTAAGTGGTGTCATTTCATTGTTAAAAAGGTGATTTCCATGCTCACCTTTGGTGGCGCTGATGGGCTGCAGGTAGAGCGCCAGGTGTTCCACGCACCCCCTGCAGGCCTCGTAGTGACACACGTCCGCCGCGCCGCCCAGGCCGACCGTCTGCACGTCTGGAAGCTAGGACAACACCACTTTATGTCGGCGCCACGTCCGCCCGCACGCCCGGCGTCTTTACCTGGGCGCCGAGCAGCCGCAGCAGGGCGCGGTTGGCGGGCAGCAGGTCCACGTCAATGCAGATGGGCGCCTGGTCGAAGGGGCAGGCCTTGCGGTGCAGCTTGCGCAGGCAGCCGCGGCACACCGTGTGCGAGCAGCCCAGGCTGACGGGCTGGTGGTCGCCGCCGTCGAAGTCGTTGTAGCAGACGGGGCAGGACAGGAAGTCCGTCCATTGGGCCGCCTGCACCGGCATCACTCGGGCTCAGGGCGGGCACATGGCCACGACTCCTGCGGGCCACCGCGCTGACACACTGACAGGGTGGATGGTTAGTTCCAAGGCAACGTCAACATCAAAAGCATGAGAGGCTTCACAGCGCTTCTTTATTCTTTGGTGTCATCCACACTTCCCATTGGACAACATGGAGTCTTTGCAACGTCCTCAATGGGAGGGGTCGCGCTTTGCTGATGATTGAACAAATGCTCATGGAATTAAAGCTTCAAGGGCATGAAATTGTGTGGGAAATTTCAATCCGACTTAGTTGATAAGAGGCGTGTGGCTTTTGTGGCGCCCCCTACGGGTTGGCTGTCACATGCGCAATGACTTATGACTAATTGGCTGCTATGTATATATATACCGTATTTTCCGCACTATAAGGCGCACCTAAAAACCACAAATTTTCTCAAAAGCTGACAGTACGCCTTATAACCCGGTGCGCTTTATATATGGATTAATATTAAGATTCATTTTCATAAAGTTTCGGTCTCGCAACTTCGGTAAATAGCCGCCATCTTTTTTCCCGGTAGAACAGGAAGCGCTTCTTCTTCTACGCAAGCAACCACCAAGGTAAGCACCCGCCCCCATAGAACAGGAAGCGCTTCTTCTTCTACTGTAAGCAACCACCTGCCCGCGTAGAAGAAGAAAAAGCGCGCGGATATCACCGTACGTTTCATTTCCTTTGTGTGTTTACATCTGTAAAGACCACAAAATGGCTCCTACTAAGCGACCGGGATCCGGTTCATGAAAAGACGCAATCTCTCCATCCACACACGGATTACTATTTCACAGCAACTGATATTCCTGTGAACCGCACTGTGGATACAACGGGAGCACGTACGGTGAATATTCGCACCACAGGGAATGAGAAGTCATCCTTCACTGTGGTTCTAGCTTGCCATGCTAATGGCCAGAAACTTCCACCCATGGTGATATTCAAAAGGAAAACCTTGCCAAAAGAGACCTTTCCAGCCGGCGTCATCATAAAAGCTAACTCGAAGGGATGGATGAAGAAAAGATGAGCGAGTGGTTAAGGTAAGTTTAAGTTTACGCGAAGAGGCCGGGTGGCTTTTTTCACGCAGCTCTGTCCATGTTGATATACGTATGTTTGTGATTGCACATTTGCGTACATTTTGGGAGTGAACAGAGTTGTTAGAACGCTGGTTTTTAATATATTATTAAAGTTTGACTGACCTATCTGACTGTTTTTTTGACATTCCTTTAGCGCAGTTAGATGCGGCTTACAACATGGGGCGGCTTATTGGTGGACAAAGTTTTGAAATATGCCGTTCATTGAAGGCGCGGCTTTTAACCCAGGGCGCCTTATGGTGCGGAAAATACGGTACAGGTAAAAGCCAGTAAATTAGAATATTTTGAAAAACTTGATTTATTTCAGTAATTGCATTCAAAAGGTGTAACTTGTACATTATATTTATTCATTGCACACAGACTGATGCATTCAAATGTTTATTTCATTTAATTTTGATGATTTGAAGTGGCAACAAATGAAAATCCAAAATTCCGTGTGTCACAAAATTAGAATATTACTTAAGGCTAATACAAAAAAGGGATTTTTAGAAATGTCGGCCAACTGAAAAGTATGAAAATGAAAAATATGAGCATGTACAATACTCAATACTTGGTTGGAGCTCCTTTTGCCTCAATTACTGCGTTAATGCGGCGTGGCATGGAGTCGATGAGTTTCTGGCACTGCTCAGGTGTTATGAGAGCCCAGGTTGCTCTGATAGTGGCCTTCAACTCTTCTGCGTTTTTGGGTCTGGCATTCTGCATCTTCCTTTTCACAATACCCCACAGATTTTCTATGGGGCTAAGGTCAGGGGAGTTGGCGGGCCAATTTAGAACAGAAATACCATGGTCCGTAAACCAGGCACGGGTAGATTTTGCGCTGTGTGTAGGCGCCAAGTCCTGTTGGAACTTGAAATCTCCATCTCCATAGAGCAGGTCAGCAGCAGGAAGCATGAAGTGCTCTAAAACTTGCTGGTAGACGGCTGCGTTGACCCTGGATCTCAGGAAACAGAGTGGACCGACACCAGCAGATGACATGGCACCCCAAACCATCACTGATGGTGGAAACTTTACACTAGACTTCAGGCAACGTGGATCCTGTGCCTCTCCTGTCTTCCTCCAGACTCTGGGACCTCGATTTCCAAAGGAAATGCAAAATTTGCTTTCGTCAGAAAACATGACTTTGGACCACTCAGCAGCAGTCCAGCTCTTTTTTTCCTTAGCCCAGGTGAGACGCTTTTCGCGCTGTTTCTTGGTCAACAGTGGCTTGACACGAGGTATGCGGCAGTTGAAACCCATGTCTTTCAAGCGTCTCTTGGTGGTGGATCTTGAAGCACTGACTCCAGCAGCTGTCCACTCCTTCTGAATCTCCCCCACATTTTTGAATGGGTTTTTTTTCACAATCTTGACCAGGACGCGGTGATCCCTATCGCTTGTACACTTTTTCTGACCACAGTTTTTCCTTCCCTTTGCCTCTCCATTAATGTGTTTGGACACAGAGCTCTGAGAACAGCCAGCCTCTTCAGCAATAACCTTTTGTGTCTTTCCCTCCTTGTGCAATGTGTCGATGGTTGCCTTTTGGACAGCTGTCAAATCTGAAGTCTTCCCCATGTTTGTGTAGGCTTCAGAACTGGACTGAGAGACCATTTAAAGCCCTTTGCAGGTGTTTTGAGTTAATCAGCTGATTAGTTTGTGGCACCAGGTGTCTTCAAAATTTAACCCTTACACAATATTCTAATTTTGTGACACACGGAATTTTGGATTTTCATTTGTTGCCACTTCAAATCATCAAAATTAAATGAAATAAACATTTGAATGCATCAGTCTGTGTGCAATGAATAAATATAATGTACAAGTTACACCTTTTGAATGCAATTACTGAAATAAATCAAGTTTTTCAAAATATTCTAATTTACTGGCTTTTACCTGTATATTAGAGATGCGCGGTTTGCGGACACAACCGCGGAGTCCGCGGATTATCCGCGGGTCGGGCGGTTGGAATTAAAAAAAATTAGATTTTAAATAGATTCAGGTGGGTGGCAGTTAAACCAATTGGGAAATATATATACATAGTTAAATGTTGTCACCCACATACGAAAAACGAGCAGGCACCTGCAGCATATGCCACAACAGAAGAAGAAGAAAAAAAAAGATGGCAACGCCGGCAGCAAACGTGGTACGCGACAAACTAAAAAAGGGAATACTAAAAACCAGGGGAAAAAAAGCCAGAAAAGTTCAGCGTGGACTCGTTTTTATGAGGTTGTAAATCAGGATGATAGTAATGCTGGCTACGTGATTTGCAAGAGCTGCGACGCTGTTTATGTCTACGACAGTCACAAAACCGGGACATCTAACATGGTGCATCACATTTCTGCAAAACCCCGAACCTCCACAAACACCCTGAGCATGAGCAGTTTCGTCCGCCGTGATCCCAGAAGAGTGCCACAGGATGTTAAAACAAGATAGAACGCAGCTGCCTGCAGCAGTTTGAGTGGCGCGAGCGCGCTTGAAAGTGCGCTCAGCGTGGCTCCCAGATGATTGCGCACTGGTGTACGTCTGGGCCGTGACAGCGTGGCACGCATTGAATGTCTCTGCTACATTGGATCCGTCTCCTTTCTTTAACAGGCAAAAGCTTTATAACCTCACTAATGCCTTGCATCGTCTATATTATATATATAACAACGGGTGGGTGCGGGCGGGTGCGGTTTTGATCAAATGTTAGTTCGGGTGGATGGCGGATGGGTGACGACTTTTGTGATGCGGTTGCGGATGAAATAATTGCCTATCCGCGCGCGCATCTCTAATATATATATATATATATATATATATATATATATATATATATATGTATGTGTGGGAAAAAAATCACAAGACTATTTCATCTCTACAGGCCTGTTTCATGAGGGGGTTCCCTCAGTCATCAGGAGATTTTAATGGGAGCATTCACATACCATGGTTTGTATAGGGCACAGAGTGGGTGGGTACAGGCTGGCGTAGGGGCGTGGTGATTGGCTCATGTGTTACCTAGGAGGTGTTTCCGTCTGTGGCGGCATGCTGATACAATTTCGCTGCGCTTGTTGAGGGATGACAGGTCTGGACGGTAAATAATAAACAGTTTCTCTTTCAAGCATAGGTTGCATCTTTTATTACCACTATTGTAAGGTGTGCTGGATGCAAGAATTTGCCATGTTATTGAATATTCAACATTATTGTCTTTGAGGTCCCAAATGTGTTTGCTGAGTTCTGTGGTATTCCGCAGGTTTTGGTTCCTGAAAGAAGCCTTGTGATTGTTCCATCTGGTTTTGAACTCTCCCTCGGTTAATCCTACATATGTGTCGGATGTGTTAATGTCCTTGCGTGTTACCTTAGATTGGTAGACAACTGATGTTTGTAAGCACCCCCCGTTGAGAGGGCAATCAGGTTTCTTTCGACAGTTGCAGCCTTTGTTGGTTTTGGAGTCGCTCTGTCCGGGGGCCGACGGCTCATTTGCAATTGTTTTGTTGTGGTTTGAGATAATTTGTCGTATATTGTTCATACAGCTGTAGCTCAATTTAATGTTGTTCTTGTTGAATAATTTTCTTAGGGTGTTGTCTTTGGGAAAGTGTTTGTCAATCAGATTGAGGAATTTGTGTCCAATGTTAGTTGAGACGTTTTTGCTCTATGGGGGGTTGTACCAGATGATGTCGTTTCGTTTTCTGTTCTTTTTTGGTTGGTTTCCTGGCGTGGGTTCATAGGTGAGGGTGAAATTGTATCCGCTTTCATCAAGGGCTTTTTGGTACGGGGGGGTTACAAACATCAGTTGTCTACCAATCTAAGGTAACACGCAAGGACATTAACACATCCGACACATATGTAGGATTAACCGAGGGAGAGTTTAAAACCAGATGGAACAATCACAAGGCTTCTTTCAGGAACAAAAACCTGCGAAATACCACAGAACTCAGCAAACACATTTGGGACCTCAAAGACAATAATGTTGAATATTCAATAACATGGCAAATTCTTGCATCCAGCACACCTTACAATAGTGGTAATAAAAGATGCAACCTATGCTTGAAAGAGAAACTGTTTATTATTTACCGTCCAGACCTGTCATCCCTCAACAAGCGCAGCGAAATTGTAACAGCATGCCGCCACAGACGGAAACACCTCCTAGGTAACACATGAGCCAATCACCACGCCCCTACGCCAGCCTGTACCCACCCACTCTGTGCCCTATACAAACCATGGTATGTGAATGCTTCCATTAAAATCTCCTGATGATTGAGGGAACCCCTCATGAAACAGGCATGTAGAGATGAAGTAGTCTTGTGATTTTTTTTCCCCACACATACATATATATACACACATATATATATCCAAATATATCTGTCTATATACAAAGCCCAAAAGCAGTGAAGTTGTGTAAATGGTAAATAAAAAGAGAATACAACAAATCCTTTTCAACTTATATTCAATTGAATAGACTGCAAAGACAAGATATTTCATGTTCACACTGAGAAACTTTCTTCTTTTTTGCAAATATTAGCTCATTTGGAATGTGATGCCTGCAGCATGTTTCAAAAAAGCTGGCACAAGTGGCAAAAAAGAGTGAGAAAGTTGAGGAATGCTCATCAAAGACTTATTTGGAACATCCCACAGGTGAACAGGCTAATTGGGAACAGGTGGGTGCCATGATTGGGTATAAAAGCAGCTTCCGTGAAATGCTCAGTCATTCCCAAACAAGGACGGGGGCGAGGGTCACCACTTTGTCAACAAATGCCTGAGCAAATTGTTTAAGAACAACATTTCTCAACAAGGAATTTAGGGATTTCAACATCTACGCTCCGTAATATCATCAAAAGGTTCAGAGAATGTGGAGAAATCACTCCACGTAAGCCATGATATTACACACCTTGGATCCCTCAGGCGTCAAAAAGTCACATCGGTGTGTAAAGGATATCACCACATGGGCTCAGGAACACTTCAGAAAACCACTGTCAGTAACTACAGTTGGTCGCTACATCTGTAAGTGCAAGTTAAAACTCTACTATGCAAAGCCAAAGCCATTTATCAACAACACCCGGAAACGCTTCGCTGGGCCCGAGCTCATCTAAGATGGACTGATGCAAAGTGGAAAAGTCTTCTGTGGTCTGACGAGTCCACATTTCAAATTGTTTTTGGAAACTGTGGAGCAAAGAGGAAAAGAAGCATGGGGACTGTTGTAGGGTGAAAGTGTAAAAGTCAGCATGTGTGATGGTATGGGGGTGTATTAGTGGCCAAGACATGGGTAACTTACACATCTGTGAAGGCACCATTAATGCTGAAAGGTACATACAGCTTTTGGAGCAACATATGTTGTTATCATGGACGCCCCTGCTTATTTCAGCAAGACAATGCCAAGCCAGGTATTGCAACAGCGTGGCTTCATAGTAAAAGAGTGCGGGTACTAGACTGGCCTGCCTGTAGTCCAGACATTGAAAATGTGTGAAGGCTAAAATATGAGAAGGGAGACTGTTGAACAACTTAAGCTGTACATCAAGCAAGAATGGGAAAGAATTCCACTTCAAAAATGTGTCTCCTCAGTTCCCAAACTTTTACTGAGTGTTGTTAAAAGGAAAGGCCATGTAACACACTGGTAAAAAAATGCCTTTTTTTGCAATGTGTTGCTGCCATTACATTCTAAGTTCATGATTATTTGCACAAAAAATAAGAAAGTTTCTCAGTGTGAACATGAAATATCTTGTCTTTGCAGTCTATTCAATTGAATATAAGTTGAAAAGGATTTGTTGTATTCTCTTTTTATTTACCATTAACACAACGTGACAACTTCACTGCTTTTGGCTTTTATATTTGTTTTATATTTTTAGTTTTATTTTGTAATTTTTTTATTAATAGAAAAAATATATCAAATAAGTTAGGTAAAAGGTGACATTTGTGGGTCTAGTAAATATATATTGAAAATACAATGAAGACATTCACTATGAGCATGTTCGGCAGATACTTTCTTTGTTCGCGTACGTTTGTGGACTGACTTTTATTTTGGAAAACATTTGATAACTTCCGCTTCCGGCTTGGCTTGCGCACTCTAACTTGGTTTCTGTCCTCCGCTTTTCGATGGCTGCAGGTGAAAGTCGTTGACGATGTGAGTCTTCTGAGGTTGTTAAAGACACACTTGAATTATTAATAGCTTTCCTGGAGTTTGTCTAATGATTTAGTGGTGTTCTAAGTACATTGCAGTCGGAATAACAGCCGTGTTGTTCAATAGTTACCAGCTAGCTAGCATCACAATGCTAAGGAAGTGGCTAATTTACACAAAATGCTCATCTGAAACTCTCGATGTTTATTTCGCGTTAGTTTGCTGCAATTTTTGGTTTTAATCTTCAGTCCGTGCTTAAGATACACACTTTGAATTTGTCCAATTAATTTAATTAAAACAAAAAGTATTTATCATTTTATTTGACAGACACCAAATAAGTGCATTGTGTCTCCACATTACACTTAAAAGTGTGCAGTGTCACTCTATCTCAGATTATGAAGCATATTTTCCGTATTTTGGGCCTAAAATAATCATACAAATTGCTCAAATTAACAAAAATATTTCTACTACAGAAGTATTGGCTCCTAGACGAGACCTAACCAATCAGGACGCGCCGTTCAGTATCGTGGCCTCTGATTGGCTTAGCCTAGGAAGCATGCCCATATTTGTGTAAAGGTGACCATGTGGGTGTGATTTCATGTCTATAGGCGTCTCATGATGTTAAAAATGTATTTTGGAAGTCATAACCATGTTTTTTTTAGCTATGAAAATATTATAAAACAGCACATTTGTCATTACAAGCAAGTATCAAATAATTCACATGCAAAGTCTCCAAGGCAGAAGCTGCTGACAGAAGCACATTGTATATACAGGTAAAAGCCAGTAAATTAGAATATTTTGAAAAACTTGATTTATTTCAGTAATTGCATTCAAAAGGTGTAACTTGTACATTATATGTATTCATTGCACACAGACTGATGCATTCAAATGTTTATTTCATTTAATTTTGATGATTTGAAGTGGCAACAAATGAAAATCCAAAATTCCGTGTGTCACAAAATTAGAATATTGTGTAAGGGTTAAATTTTGAAGACACCTGGTGCCACAAACTAATCAGCTGATTAACTCAAAACACCTGCAAAGGGCTTTAAATGGTCTCTCAGTCCAGTTCTGAAGCCTACATAAACATGGGGAAGACTTCAGATTTGACAGCTGTCCAAAAGGCAACCATCAACACATTGCACAAGGAGGGAAAGACACAAAAGGTTATTGCTGAAGAGGCTGGCTGTTCTCAGAGCTCTGTGTCCAAACACATTAATGGAGAGGCAAAGGGAAGGAAAAACTGTGGTCAGAAAAAGTGTACAAGCGATGGGGATCACCGCGCCCTGGTCAAGATTGTGAAAAAAAACCCATTCAAAAATGTGGGGGAGATTCAGAAGGAGTGGACAGCTGCTGGAGTCAGTGCTTCAAGATCCACCACCAAGAGACGCTTGAAAGACATGGGTTTCAACTGCCGCATACCTCGCGTCAAGCCACTGTTGACCAAGAAACAGCGCGAAAAGCGTCTCACCTGGGCTAAGGAAAAAAAGAGCTGGACTGCTGCTGAGTGGTCCCAAGTCATGTTTTCTGACGAAAGCAAATTTAGCATTTCCTTTGGAAATCGAGGTCCCAGAGTCTGGAGGAAGACAGGAGAGGCACAGGATCCACGTTGCCTGAAGTCTAGTGTAAAGTTTCCACCATCAGTGATGGTTTGGGGTGCCATGTCATCTGCTGGTGTCGGTCCACTCTGTTTCCTGAGATCCAGGGTCAACGCAGCCGTCTACCAGCAAGTTTTAGAGCACTTCATGCTTCCTGCTGCTGACCTGCTCTATGGAGATGGAGATTTCAAGTTCCAACAGGACTTGGCACCTGCACACAGCGCAAAATCTACCCGTGCCTGGTTTACGGACCATGGTATTTCTGTTCTAAATTGGCCCGCCAACTCCCCTGACCTTAGCCCCATAGAAAATCTGTGGGGTATTGTGAAAAGGAAGATGCAGAATGCCAGACCCAAAAACGCAGAAGAGTTGAAGGCCACTATCAGAGCAACCTGGGCTCTCATAACACCTGAGCAGTGCCAGAAACTCATCGACTCCATGCCACGCCGCATTAACGCAGTAATTGAGGCAAAAGGAGCTCCAACCAAGTATTGAGTATTGTACATGCTCATATTTTTCATTTTCATACTTTTCAGTTGGCCAACATTTCTAAAAATCCCTTTTTTGTATTGGCCTTAAGTAATATTCTAATTTTGTGACACACGGAATTTTGGATTTTCATTTGTTGCCACTTCAAATCATCAAAATTAAATGAAATAAACATTTGAATGCATCAGTCTGTGTGCAATGAATAAATATAATGTACAAGTTACACCTTTTGAATGCAATTACTGAAATAAATCAAGTTTTTCAAAATATTCTAATTTACTGGCTTTTACCTGTATATGTTATATCATTTCATAGTTGGTTAGAATAAATAAATGCAATGTATAAATATGAGTTCATATTTACATATAATGTGATTAAAAATGTATTTTCTTTGGTAATTCCATGCAAGTATATGTTAACTTTATTTGTTTTACAAAACCCATGTAAATTGGAGAGGAACATATTTTTTGTTATGGTTTGGGCACATTGTTGGGGGGGACAATTAATATGTGACGGAATAAGGGAAGCAGCATGAGACCGCAAGCATTTGATGGAAGAGGTTAATAGAGTATCGACTTCCCTCGTAGTTTGTGAGGCCAATGAGGTATGATTCTTTCTGATAATGTATGTGAAATTCTTTTATTTGATGTCAGACTAATTGGAAGTTCTGTTTTTCTTATTTATTAGTTCTGACGGCATTATTTTGGCATCGTTGTCAAGGAGAAGAAGGCGTGGCTGAAATAAATGTCTGTGGGAGGAAAACCAACTGGAGCCTCGATTAAGACCTCGGAGGGAGTAACAAGCGTGTTACAAAGTATCCAGTAACAAACGTGTCCGCGTCATTCAACTTACTGCGTCATGAGCTTAGCTTTGTGAGTTGCTGTAATCACGAGGTGGCGCCAAAATATTCACCTTAAAGACAGCATAATTCCAGACGGTTGATAATAAATAGGTTATTGTTGCCATTCTTCTCTGTTTGGTTCATTTCACTTGATCAAACCGTTTCCATTAGTAGTATTGGCTCACACCTACTTGCATTATAAGGGTTTATGCTCAAAATGGAAAATGAGTTACGGTCAATTATCTGTTAAGCCCCGCCCCCCCAAAAAATGTTTTGACTGTTTTTTGGACAAATCTCACTTAAATGTGTCGTCGAGCAAATTATTTTGGGACACATCTGGTTATAAATACTTGTTGTGGATTGTTTTCTATGGAGGTTAATTGTGTCTTTATTACACAATATTTTTGTTGACACGGAATTTATGCGTTTGAATTTTTTGAGCTGCATTTTTTTTTTTTATATCAAATTTTGCTGACAATTTCATTGAATAAAATGTTAAATACTGTGTTTTATTTTAGTGTGTAAAAATTCAGTGCAGAAAAATGTGTTGCTTCAAAACTCAGGATTCGGTCAAATATTTATGCAATTAATTTTTGTACACTGATTTTTTTTACACTGAATTTTCTTTACACTGAAATTTTTACAGATTTAATTTTTTGCTCTAAATTTTTACACACAGAATTTTTACACAGTGAATTTTTATACACTCAATTTTTGTTTCACACAGAACTTTTACGCACTGATTTTTTTTAACACTGAATATTTATAGACTGAATTTTTACCCGCTGAATTAAAACAGTGTATTTTAACAAACTAAATTTTTAAACATACTCATTTTGCTCACACATTTTCATACAATGAAGAACGCAAAAAAATGTACGGTAGTCATATAAATTCAGTGTCAAAAAAGCTTTTATTAAAAAGACACAAATCAAATTTTGTGAGCAAAATGTGTTGCTTCAAAACTCAGGATTCGGTCAAATATTTATGCAATTAATTTTTGTACACTGATTTTTTTTACACTGAATTTTCTTTACACTGACATTTTTACAGATTTAATTTTTTGCTCTAAATTTTTACACAGTGAATTTTTATACACTCAATTTTTATTTCACACAGAACTTTTACGCACTGATTTTTTTTAACACTGAATATTTATAGACTGAATTTTTACCCGCTGAATTAAAACAGTGTATTTTAACAAACTAAATTTTTAAACATACTCATTTTGCTCACACATTTTCATACAATGAAGAACGCAAAAAAATGTACGGTAGACATATAAATTCAGTGTCAAAAAAGCTTTTATTAAAAAGACACAAATCAAATTTTGTGAGCAAAATGTGTTGCTTCAAAACTCAGGATTCGGTCAAATATTTATGCAATTAATTTTTGTACACTGATTTTTTTTACACTGAATTTTCTTTACACTGAAATTTTTACAGATTTAATTTTTTGCTCTAAATTTTTACACAGTGAATTTTTATACACTCAATTTTTGTTTCACACAGAACTTTTACGCACTGATTTTTTTTAACACTGAATTTTTGTAGACTGAATTTTTACCCGCTGAATTAAAACAGTGTATTTTAACAAACTACATTTTTAAACACACTCATTTTGCTCACACATTTTCATACAATGAAGAACGCAAAAAATGTACGGTAGTCATATAAATTCAGTGTCAAAAAAGCTTTTATTAAAAAGACACAAATCAAATTTTGTGAGCAAAATGTGTTGCTTCAAAACTCAGGATTCGGTCAAATATTTATGCAATTAATTTTTGTACACTGATTTTTTTTACACTGAATTTTCTTTACACTGAAATTTTTACAGAATTATTTTTTTGCTCTAAATTTTTACTCACAGAATTTTTACACAGTGAATTTTTATACACTCAATTTTTGTTTCACACAGAACTTTTACGCACTGATTTTTTTTAACACTGAATATTTATAGACTGAATTTTTACCTGCTGAATTAAAACAGTGTATTTTAACAAACTAAATTTTTAAACATACTCATTTTGCTCACACATTTTCATACAATGAAGAACGCAAAAAAATGTACGGTAGTCATATAAATTCAGTGTCAAAAAAGCTTTTATTAAAAAGACACAAATCAAATTTTGTGAGCAAAATGTGTTGCTTCAAAACTCAGGATTCGGTCAAATATTTATGCAATTAATTTTTGTACACTGATTTTTTTTACACTGAATTTTCTTTACACTGACATTTTTACAGATTTAATTTTTTGCTCTAAATTTTTACACAGTGAATTTTTATGCACTCCATTTTTATTTCACACAGAACTTTTACGCACTGATTTTTTTTAACACTGAATTTTTGTAGACTGAATTTTTACCCGCTGAATTAAAACAGTGTATTTTAACAAACTACATTTTTAAACACACTCATTTTGCTCACACATTTTCATACAATGAAGAACGCAAAAAAATGTACGGTAGTCATATAAATTCAGTGTCAAAAAAGCTTTTATTAAAAAGACACAAATCAAATTTTGTGAGCAAAATGTGTTGCTTCAAAACTCAGGATTCGGTCAAATATTTATGCAATTAATTTTTGTACACTGATTTTTTTTACACTGAATTTTCTTTACACTGACATTTTTACAGATTTAATTTTTTGCTCTAAATTTTTACACAGCGAATTTTTATACACTCAATTTTTGTTTCACATAGAACTTTTACGCACTGATTTTTTTTAACACTGAATTTTTGTAGACTGAATTTTTACCCGCTGAATTAAAACAGTGTATTTTAACAAACTACATTTTTAAACACACTCATTTTGCTCACACATTTTCATACACTGAAGAACGCAAAAAATGTACGGTAGTCATATAAATTCAGTGTCAAAAAAGCTTTTATTAAAAAGACACAAATCAAATTTTGTGAGCAAAATGTGTTGCTTCAAAACTCAGGATTCGGTCAAATATTTATGCAATTAATTTTTGTACACTGATTTTTTTTACACTGAATTTTCTTTACACTGACATTTTTACAGATTTAATTTTTTGCTCTAAATTTTTACACAGTGAATTTTTATACACTCAATTTTTATTTCACACAGAACTTTTACGCACTGATTTTTTTTAACACTGAATATTTATAGACTGAATTTTTACCCGCTGAATTAAAACAGTGTATTTTAACAAACTAAATTTTTAAACATACTCATTTTGCTCACACATTTTCATACAATGAAGAACGCAAAAAAAATGTACGGTAGTCATATAAATTCAGTGTCAAAAAAGCTTTTATTAAAAAGACACAAATCAAATTTTGTGAGCAAAATGTGTTGCTTCAAAACTCAGGATTCGGTCAAATATTTATGCAATTAATTTTTGTACACTGATTTTTTTTACACTGAATTTTCTTTACACTGACATTTTTACAGATTTAATTTTTTGCTCTAAATTTTTACACACAGAATTTTTACACAGTGAATTTTTATACACTCAATTTTTATTTCACACAGAACTTTTACGCACTGATTTTTTTTAACACTGAATATTTATAGACTGAATTTTTACCCGCTGAATTAAAACAGTGTATTTTAACAAACTAAATTTTTAAACATACTCATTTTGCTCACACATTTTCATACAATGAAGAACGCAAAAAAATGTACGGTAGTCATATAAATTCAGTGTCAAAAAAGCTTTTATTAAAAAGACACAAATCAAATTTTGTGAGCAAAATGTGTTGCTTCAAAACTCAGGATTCGGTCAAATATTTATGCAATTAATTTTTGTACACTGATTTTTTTTACACTGAAATTTTTACAGATTTAATTTTTTGCTCTAAATTTTTACACAGTGAATTTTTATGCACTCCATTTTTATTTTACACAGAACTTTTACGCACTGATTTTTTAACACTGAATATTTGTAGACTGAATTTTTACACGCTGAATTTTTAAACACACACATTTTGCTCACAAAGTTTGATTTGTGTCTTTTTAATAAAAGCTTTTTTGACACTGAATTTATATGATTACATTTTTTGCGTTTGATTTTTGTGTACCTAATTTTTTTTTTTACATCAAATAATGCTAACAATTTCATTTTATGAAAAATGTGAGAGCAAAATGAGTGTGTTTAAAAATTTAATTTGTTAAAACACACTCATTTTGCTCTCACATTTTTCATAAAATGAAATTGTTAGCATTATTTGATGTAAAAAAAAAAATTAGGTACACAAAAATCAAACGCAAAAAATGTAATCATATAAATTCAGTGTCAAAAAAGCTTTTATTAAAAAGACACAAATCAAACTTTGTGAGCAAAATGTGTGTGTTTAAAAATTCAGTTTGTTAAAATTCGGTGTATAAAATTAAAACTCAAGACTCCCTTCAGGTAAATTAAGACTGAAGCAGAACCAACCAATGAGGGATCAAGTTTGAAGTCACGTGACACGTGTTGAATATTTCTGCACTGAATTTTTACACACTAAAATTTCACAAACGGAATTTTTAAACACAAATTTTGCTAACAAATTTGTATTAAAAAAAACTGTCAGCATAATTTGATGCAAAACAACTTGGTTCACAAATTTAAAAGGTAAAATAATCAGTTAAAAATAAAAGCTTTTGTAAAAAAAAAAAAAGTCACAAATGAACCTCCATAGTTTCTGTTTAAAAAAAAACAAAAAACTAAACTGTTGGTGGTTAGCGTGCACATGACGACACGCCCTCGTTATATCACACAGTTGAAGCGCTTTTGGGGGTCAAACAGGAAAAACTTGATTTGTCTGGCTTGCATTCTACTTTACATAACATCTACAAATGAAATGTTGTTTTACAGTGCTTTTCTACAACAATGTCCCATCACAGTGGCAGTGTCGTATAACTTCAAGTCACTACCCATGAATGCAATGGTGTCTAAAGTGCGGCCCACAGATATTTTTTTAACGGCCTGCGGCAAATCCTCAAAATGCAATAAAAAAAAAATTTTTTTCAAAAAACATAAAAGTCAAATAAAAAGAGCAAACAGGTGAAAAGTATGGAGAAAAAGTTGCAATGTAATAACTCAAAGCTGCCATGCAGTCTGATGTTTACTTTAAAACAGTCATTGTTCAAAAAATACTAATGAATCAAAATGAATGTTGTCATGAATGATTGACATATTCAAGGCTCCAATGACCTCACATCAAATATTACACTTTGAAAGGTTTTTGGGCGAAATATTGCACATTTTGTGTGGATAAAAAGCAATGTTGTCTTCGACAGAAAGGGAATAAAACAACCAATTAAAACTTATAATTGATTGATGTGAAGTTGATCTAGAGCAGTGGTGTCCAAACTAGGAGCCGCGGGCCAAGTGCAGCCCGCCCACGTCTTTAACTTGGCCGGCGATGAATAAGCAATCTGGCCCGCATGGAGATTTCATTCATTTAAAAACATATTTTACTGCTTCCATTTTGTAGCTTGTGAGTAAGTGAGATCAATGATCTTTAATTATGCTCTTAATGACACAATGCACCCTCTATGACACAATGCAAACAACCTTCCCTAGTCATGCTGCAAAAAAAAAAAAATGCAACCAACACACAAGTTCACACAAAACACAACCTGCTCACTGAACTTTGTGGATATTATAAAAAATAAAAAATAAAAAAATAAAAAGTCCATGCACCAAAAAAAATGCTAAATTACACCCATTCAAATCCATTACAAAGCATGATGGGAACATTGCAAAACACTCTCTTCACACTTATCCATGTTTGGCACATTTTAGCTGCTTGATACACACACACACACACACACATACATACATATATATGTATTAACAATAATAATAATACATGAGTTTTTGGTGTAGACTCATATGTATATATGTTTAGATAGTCACACAATAATACTACTATTACTAATAATAATAATAATAGATATTTTTTTGGGTTAGAATCTTATGTGTGAATTCTTAGATATTCACACAATATTACTACTACTAATAATAATAAATAGATGATTTTTTGGTGTAAAATATTATATGTGTGAATGCTTGGACATTCACACAATGATAATAATAATAATAGATAGATGATGTTTTGGTGTAGATGTCATGTCTGTGTGATCATGTTTTGTTTTAGTCATGTTCGGTTTTGTTTTTGGACTTTTTGTGCACTTTTGTTTTGTTTTGTCACCATAGCAACCATTAATTTTCACCTGTCACGTCACCAGTGTTGGGACTAACGCGTTACAAAGTAACGCGTTACTGTAACGCCGTTACTATCGGCGGTAACTAGTAATCTAACGCGTTATTTTTTATATTCAGTAACTCAGTTACCGTTACTACATGATGCGTTACTGCGTTATTTTGCGTTATTTTTTATGTAGTATCGGCTAGAAACTGAGAAGATCTGAGTGTTGCAGCGCTGCTGAAGAGGCGACAAAATTTTAATGAGGCACTGCACACTGAAGGTACACACACTCTGTCAATTCTCTTATATACTCTTTCATTTTAGACTTTTAGAGTGTTTGATTATCACATCACTCTAAATGTTTAGACTATAAAGTTCACAAACCTAAAGAGGGATACTAGTGGGCCAGGCTAATATTTCCTTTTCTCTAAACTAAGTGGGGAAATGTGTAGAGTGTTCTGGGCTTCAGACATGATTTTATTTCAGAATTCCTTGAGATAAAAAAACGCCTGGTTAGGCTTTATGTATGTAGTGTGTGCCTTTCTTGTTTTACAGCTATGTTGTTATTATGCTGTTTGTTACTTATGTATGTTAAGTTGCAGCTATTTAAAATAGTTTTGTCAATTTGTTCTGGTCTGAAACAAATTGGCCCTTTAAAACATATCTTTGTCTTTGTGTGTTGTATGTAGAGCACATTGCTTAGCAGAGTTCAGTGATGCAAATGCATGTCAAGTTGATCAACAGATTGTATTATTCTCCAGTGCAATAACAGTACTAAAATGAAGGCTAAAAGGGCATTAAATGGGGCCTTAAAAAAAAAAAAAGTAACTAAATAGTTACTTTTCACAGTAACGCATTACTTTTTGGTTTAAGTAACTGAGTTAGTAACTGAGTTACTTTTGAAATAAAGTAACTAGTAACTGTAACTAGTTACTGGTTTTCAGTAACTAACCCAACACTGCACGTCACGCACCTGTTTCACGTTTTGAGTCACGCACCTGTTTTCGTTAATCATCTCTGTAGTATTTAAGTTCATTGCTTTCAGTTTGTCTTTCTGGTGACATCCCGCATTCATACCCCTGTCACACTCTGTCTACCTCTGCGCACTTCATGCCATGTCCAAGTAAGTTTTTTCTATTAATGCCACAGTTAGTGTTTTTGTTTAATTGTTCACAGTTTTTTGCCGACGTGCAAGTCTTTTTGTTTCATTAGTCAAGTTTGTACTTCCGCCTTGAGCGCGCTTTTTGTTCCTTTGAGTGTTATAAACAAATATGTATTTACCTTCACGCCATGACCAGTCCAGCTTTACTTGCATCTCGGGAAAACAAACACACCATAGTCCACGTCTTGACAGTAGATTTCTTGGACATTCACACGATCAATGTTGTTTTGTAGTGATGGGTTGATGAGGCGTCATGAAGCGTTTCGACACATTGCAAAACTGTATTGATACTGTGTCGATACTGTGTCACTAAATACTGACATCTGCTGGACATTAAAAATCCCTACAGGCAACCTATGGACCGACTCAACTGACACTGATTTGATGCCCTAGTACAGGGGTCACCAACCTTTTTGAAACCAAAAACTACTTCTTGGGTACTGATTAATGCGAAGGGCTACCAGTTTGATACACACTTAAATAAATAAATATATTGTCATTTGTAAGTTACACGTAAGTGTGATTTAAACAAGAATACCTAAATAAATGTATATATATAAAAAAAATGGGTATTTCTGTCTGTCATTCCGTCGTACATTTTGTTTTTCCTTTTACGGAAGGTTTTTTGTAGAGAATAAATGATGAAAAAAAACACTTAATTGAACGGTTTAAAAGAGGAGAAAACAAGAAAAAATTTAAAATAAAATTTTGAAACATAGTTTATCTTCAATTTCGACTCTTTATAATTCAAAATTCAACCGACAAAAAGAAGAGAAAAACTAGCTAATTTGAATCTTTTTGAAAAAATTAAAAAAAGAATTTATGGAACATCATTAGTCATTTTTCCTGATTAAGATAAATTTTAGAATTTTGATGACATGTTTTAAATTGGTTAAAATCCAATCACAAAATTTGATTCTACAGATTTTCTAGATTTGCCAGAATAATTTTTTTGAATTTTAATCATAGTAAGTTTGAAGAAATATTTCACAAATATTCTTCGTCGAAAAACCAGAAGCTAGAATATTTATTATTCTTTACAATAAAAAAAATAAAAATTACTTGAACATTGATTTAAATTGTCAGGAAAGAAGAGGAAGAAATTTAAAAGGTAAAAAGGTATATTTGTTTAAAAATCCTAAAATCATTTTTAAGGTTGTATTTTTTCTCTAAAATTGTATTTCTAAAAGTAATAAGAAGCAAAGTAAAAAATAAATGAATTTATTTAAACAAGTGAAGACCCATCCATCCATCCATTTTCTACCGCTTATTCCAAGTGAAGACCAAGTCTTTAAAATATTTTCTTGGATTTTCAAATTCTATTTGAGTTTTGTCTCTTTTAGAATTAAAAATGTGGAGCAAAGCGAGACCAGCTTGCTAGTAAATAAATACAATTTAAAAAATAGAGGCAGCTCACTGGTAAGTGTTGCTCTTTGAGCTATTTTTAGAACAGGCCAGCGGGCGACTGATCTGGTCCTTACGGGCTACCTGGTGACCGCGGGCACCGCGTTGGTGACCCCTGCCCTAGTATATACAATAATATAAACCAAGTCATTGTATTTCATTTAGGATTATTTCATATCTTCATTTAAATAAAAACATATTTTTATCTTTTTTAGATACAGTCAATAAATAATGTGAACATGTATCATAACATGGAAATCTAAGAGAACGTGTTGTGGAGGATTGTGGACTGGGAATTTTTTTAAATTTAATTTTTTTACACATTTTTATAAAAAAAAAAGTTTTTCTGACGTATTACATTTTAGACGATTTCTCTTCTTAGTTATTATTTCTCCGGCTGTAGAAAAGAGCCGCTCACAGGGCACAGAGGAGGCGTCAGTGCGACACAGTTGGCGTATCGGTCACGTGACCAAAACAGCTCATGATCGGTCACGTGACTTTCTAAAAGCGGTACGCGCACCGACACAGGGTTTTGCTCTATGAGCTCGACGCATGCGCCGATGCATCGGTGTTGCCGGACCCATCACTAATGTTTTGAATTATTGACATATTTGAGGCTGCAATTATTTTGCATCAAATATTTCACATAATTGTTTTGGGGTGAATACTGTATATTATGTGTTTTTGCCATTAGAAAAATATTTTTTCTGACAAAAAGGGCATAAAACATAAAAAAAAAACGTGTTACTTTACTTTATTTGGACATTTAGACCTGATGTAGATTTAACATGAAATAATACAGAAGAAAAGAATAATGAGTGACGTATTGTCTACATTTTTATGACTCCGGACCAAACTTGAGGGGAGCCCTCAAGGTACAAAAAAAAATCAAAATATTGTATTGCCATCCATGCATCTTCTTCCGCTTATCCGAGGTCGGGTCGCGGGGGCAGCAGCTTAAGCAGGGAAGCCCAGACTTCCCTCTCCCCAGCCACTTCGTCCAGCTCCTCCCGGGGGATCCCGAGGCGTTCCCAGGCCAGCCGGGAGAGATAGTCTTCCCAGCGTGTCCTGGGTCTTCCCCGTGGCCTCCTACCGGTCGGACGTGCCCGAAACACCTTCCTAGGGAGGTGTTCGGGTGGCATCCTGACCAGATGCCCGAACCACCTCATCTGGCTCCTCTCGATGTGGAGGAGCAGCGGCTTTACTTTGAGCTCCCCCCGGATGACAGAGCTTCTCACCCTATCTCTAAGGGAGAGCCCCGCCACTCGGCGGAGGAAACTCATTTCGGCCGCTTGTACCCGTGATCTTGTCCTTTCGGTCATGACCCAAAGCTCATGACCATAGGTGAGGATGGGAACGTAGATCGACCGGTAAATCGAGAGCTTTGCCTTCCGGCTCAGCTCCTTCTTCACCACAACGGATCGATACAGCGTCCGCATTACTGAAGACGCCGCACCGATCCACCTGTCGATCTCACGATCCACTCTTCCCCCACTCGTGAACAAGACTCCAAGGTACTTGAACTCCTCCACTTGGGGCAAGATCTCCTCCCCAACCCGGAGATGGCACTCCACCCTTTTCCGGGAGAGAACCATGGACTCGGACTTGGAGGTGCTGATTCCCATCCCAGTCGCTTCACACTCGGCTGCGAACCGATCCAGTGAGAGCTGAAGATCTTGGCCGGAGGAAGCCATCAGGACCACATCATCTGCAAATAGCAGTGACCTAATCCTGCAGCCACCAAACCAGATCCCCTCAACGCCCTGACTGCGCCTAGAAATTCTGTCCATAAAGGTTATGAACAGAATGGGTGACAAAGGGCAGCCTTGGCGGAGTCCAACCCTCACTGGAAACGTGTCCGACTTACTGCCGGCAATGCGGACCAAGCTCTGACACTGATCATACAGGGAGCGAACTGCCACAATAAGACAGTCCGTTACCCCATACTCTCTGAGCACTCCCCACAGGACTTCCCGGGGTACACGGTCGAATGCCTTCTCCAAGTCCACAAAGCACATGTAGACTGGTTGGGCAAACTCCCATGCACCCTCAAGGACCCTGCCGAGAGTATAGAGCTGGTCCACAGTTCCACGACCAGGACGAAAACCACACTGTTCCTCCTGGAAGAGGTTCGACTATCCGGCGTAGCCTCCTCTCCAGTACACCTGAATAGACCTTACCGGGAAGGCTTAGGAGTGTGATCCCACGATAGTTGGAACACACCCTCCGGTTCCCCTTCTTAAAGAGAGGAACCACCACCCCGGTCTGCCAATCCAGAGGTACCGCCCCCGATGTCCACGCGATGTTGCAGAGTCTTGTCAACCAATATTGTATTGGTTTTGAAAATATCAAAATGGCCCCCAAATGTGCGGCCCTCAGTGGACAAAGTCTGGACACCCCAGCAGCAACGTACAGTATAGTCAGTAACAACATCAACACTCGCCTCTCGCGCTTTAAAAGCCGTTAAATGTCAATAAAAAAGTCCAGTTGAGGACGTTTGAGAAGAAGTTTTAGCACGCACCTTCTGAGGGGTCCCTGCAGTCGCACCGGGGCCGCTACTTGGCCTCCACGCCGTCATCTTGCCTTCCTGCCCAAATGTAACCGCCGTGCATGCGGCTTTAAGTCTTGGCCACACATGTCACGCCCCACTGGAGTCATGTTGCAACCTGCACCTGTTTTTGTCCTGCAGCCCAGACCTTAGACTTAGACTTAGACTTCCTTTTTATTGGCATTCAAATTTGAACTTGCCAAGTACTAGAATACTTACTTGCTATTATGATCTTATTTCTTGATTTTATCTGACCTTGCTGCCAAGTACTAGAATACTCGCATCACACTCCTCAACTATTATGATCTTATTTCTTTTTATATCTGGAAAAACATTAGAAGAAGTGATCAATGCAATAGATAGTAAACAATGTGTTGATGGATCCAACTCAAGCATTTCACACAATTAATCACAATATTTTCATTAAAAAACTAGAAAGGTATGTCATCAGAGGGTTGGTCTTAAACTGGATAAGAAGTTATTTAACCAACAGGAAACAATACGTGAAGCTAGGCCAGGGGTCGGCAACCCAAAATGTTGAAAGAGCCATATTGGACCAAAAATACAAAAACAAATCTGTCTGGAGCCGCAAAAAATTAAAAGCCATATTACATACAGATAGTGTGTCATGAGATATAAATTGAATTAATATGACTTAAAGGAAACTAAATGAGCTCAAATATAGCAACAAATGAGGCATAATGATGCAATATGTACATATAGCTAGCCTAAATAGCATGTTAGCATCGATTAGCTCGCAGTGACCAAATATGTCTGATTATCAGAGGTGGGACCAAGTCATTGTTTTGCAAGTCACAAGTAAGTCTCAAGTCTTTGCCCTCAAGTCCGAGTCAAGACAGGCAAGCCCCGAGTCAAGTCCAAAGTCAAGACTGGAAAGTCTCAAGTCAAGTCCTAAGTCCTGCATTTTGAGTTTCGAGTCCTTTCAAGTCCTTTTAACCACAGACTAATATATTAACACAGATTGTGTATGCTTTTCAAACGCTGTATTTATTTATTAAAACAAGTGCATTTGAAATTGCAGGAAAGAAAATTGTGCTGACATTGCACTTTATAATAGCACTATTAACCAGTCATTTTAAACATTAACTCATTCCTTTACAGAACAAACACATTGAAAAATAAAGTGCAAATGTACTTATTTGTACAAAAGTGTTAACATTGAAAAAACATGACATATACGTGAACATAACAAAAAAGTTGTACTTTTTATATGTCAGGGCCCTATGCTGCATTGCATTTGCAAAAGACCAAATTAGCCAAGAGTCTGTCAGTCATTTGTGCACGATGGGGGCGTAGTATGATGCCACCATGGCTGAAAACTCGCTCCACTGGAGCACTGGAGGCAGGCACTGCCAAGACTCTCATGGCCACTCGGAACAGTGAAGGAAGAGTCTTCATGTTCAATGCCCAGAACAAAAGGGGGAGAGAGGTTTTTTGGGTTGGTGCACTACTTGTAAGTGTATCTTGTGTTTTTTATGTTGATTTAATTTAAAAAAAAAAAAAAAAAAAAAAAAAAAAAAAAATTCTTGTGCGGCCCGATACCAATCGATCCACGGACCAGTACCGGGCCGCGGCCCGGTGGTTGGGGACCACTGAGGTAAACAACCAACAGTATGTCAGAAAGCTAGCTAAAACGGTACACATATTCATAATATAGTATACATTTTAACTGACCTTTATTTTACTATTTTTGTCTTTTTAGGTGGCTAAAATACGCGGTGCTGCTGACCGCCGTCTAACGTTACGTGTGATATATTGACTAACGTAACCCTGCTTAAAAAAAATCACTGAACAAAAAGTATGAATAAGGTAGTGAACTGCAACAGATTCCCGTGTTTGCAATAACGTTATAACGTTAGCAGTGAGTTTACAGCCTCACTGATTTAACTACACAGCAAATAAAAGTCACGTTACTTAGCCAATAAACGTTATCTTACATTCAAAACTTACCGTTCTTTGTGCAACTTCAAATGCCGGACGAAGTTGGAAGTTGTTGCCTCTCCATCAGTAATTTTTGAACCGCATGTGTTGCAAACTGCAAACCGTTTTGTGTTGACCACCTCGTAATTTTTATACCCAAACAAAATTATTTTAGGTATCATTTTTTGTTCACTGGCGTGTGGTTTGGACATGTCTTCTTCGTTGGTTGTCCTGCAATTTGATTGGATGAATGCTGTGTGATGAAAACAAAGTAGATCTAATTTGATTGGCTGTTGTACTGAGAGCACACCAGCTGACACACGCAACGCTGATAGACAAGTACACAATGAAAAATACGGAGCGCTCCCGAATAACTTTTTCATCTTTGGGTTTTGGGGAAAGTAGCAAGTCATGTCAAGTCATGTCAATTCAAAAGGCTCAAGTCCAAGTGAAGTCACAAGTCATTGATGTTAAAGTCTAAGTCGAGTTGCAAGTCTTTTTACATTTTGTCAAGTCCAGTCTAAAGTCATCAAATTCATGACTCGAGTCTGACTCGAGTCCAAGTCATGTGACTCGAGTCCACACCTCTGCTGATTAGCACTCCACACAAGTCAATAACATCAACAAAACTCACCTTTGTGCATTCATGAAAAGTTTGGTGGACAAAATGAGACAGAAAAAGAAGTGGCATAAAACACGTCCTAGAAAGTCGTAGAAAGATATACATGTAAACAAACTAAGGTGAGTTCAAGGACTGCCAAAATTAGTAGGACAAAACGGCGCTTGCCAAATACTCGAATCAGTGAAGCATGTTTAATATAAACAGTGTGCTTTATAACAATTAGGGAGGTTTGTGTCATGTTTGTCCTCCTACAGAAAACATATTAAAACAAAAAATATATTTTTTTTTCCCCTCAATAACTTTTTCCATTTTTCATACATTTTTGAAAAAGCTCCAGAGAGCCACTAGGGCGGCGCTAAAGAGCCGCATGCGGCCGGGTTGCCGACCCCTGAGCTACGCCAACAAACATCTACTAAATATATCCTGTGGTGTACCTCAGGGATCAATACTAGGACCGAAATTGTTCAATCTCTATATAAATGACATTTGTAAAGTTACAACAGATTAAAGTGAGTATTATTTGCAGATGATACAACTGTGTTTTGTTCGGGAGAGAACACACAGAAGATAATACAAATAATAACAAATTAAAAAGATGCTTTGACAAAAACAGACTATCTTTGAATCTCCGTAAAAGTAAAATAATGCTATTTGGTAACAGTAGAAGAGAAAGTCCAACGGAATAGAAATTGAAAGAGTAAATGAAACCACAAGTCTAGGTATAATAATTGATGATAAATTGAAGAGGAAATCTCATGTAAAAAATATACAACATCAAGTAGCAAGAAACACGTCAATAATGAATAAAGCAAAACATGTTCTAGACCAAAAATGACTTCACATTCTCTACTAGTGTTACATATCTGACTTATTGTGCAGAAATATGGGAAATAAGTATAAAAGTACACTTCATTAAAAGATGAGTTATAATAATACATCATGTTGGATATAGACAACATACAAACACTTTATTTATTCAATCAAAAATACTGAAAATCCACCACAGAGTGAATTTGCAAACATCTCAAATGATACACAAAGCAAACTATAACCTGCTAGCCAAGAATGTACAACAATTCTTCTCAACAAAAGAGGAGAAATATAATCTTAGAGGAAAATGTAATCTAAAACATTTGTATGCACGTACAACACTTAAGACCTTCAGTATATCAGTATGTGGAATTAAATGATGGAATGTATTAATAAACAATGCACTAATATGATCCACTTCAAGAAACTATTCACAAAGTACAAAGAAGAAGATAAACATTCTCAATTTATTTCATCCATCATTCATTTTCTACATCATCTTACTCATCTCACCAGGCCCGGCCCTAACCAATCTGGCGCCCTAGGCAAGATTTTAGGTGGCGCCCCCCCACATCGGCAGTGAAGTGTATATACTCACAAGAAACTGAATAGCTTTGTCTTTGACCTTTTTTTTTTTTACTTACAACTATACCTAATATATAAAGGGGTGGAAAAGTGACTATTACCTGCAGGGCAAACATTAGCTAACCAGAAGGCAATAACAATGTAAACAAAAAACACCTGCTTAAAAGATCTAATACAAATGTCCCTGAGGAATGTAAGGTGGGAGTACTGTAATTACCTAACGTTACATTATTATTTTCCATAACAATTTAGCCCCCTCCACAATATTAACCCGACGTTAAAACAGAACTCGCTATTTATTGATTAGCAATTGCCGAATCATGTAACATTAGCTTAATGCTAAAAAGCCAGGTTACTATCACATTCTGTAACAGACAAATAATTTCATGTAGGCTAACGTTACCTACCTGCTACCTCCTGTCGTTTTCTCGTTTCTCCTCCTTTTCTTTTCTCTTTTTTCTTCCCTGGGCACCTGACAGTTTTGGCCGTTTTGACATCTTGTGTTGATTTTTTGATGTGGTGACGTCCAAAAAGTCATGATACGGGAAGGTAGGGGGGGGGGGGGGGGGGGGGATGTTGTAACAAATAATATTTCTATTAAATAGGCTTTACTTTCCATTTTAATTAACGTGGGATTATTTTTTGTATTTAGAAATAATAGTACCAACTTTTTTTTTTTTTCTTTTTTTTTTTCTCCAACATTTGTGGCACTGGCGTGGCGCCCCCTGATGGACGGCGCCCTTAGCATTTGCCTATACGGCCTATGCCACGGGCCGGCCCTGCATCTCACCATATGAAATATATCACTCATTATTATTTATTTATTTTTTAATTGTGATTACTTATGGAGTATATTGTGAATACATTGACAACAGGAAGTGAACAAAAGTGTTAGCAACTGCTAGGAAAAGGGGTTAGGATTAAATACCCTTTTTTGAAATAAACTCAAACTCAACTCAACATGATCTAAGTCCCCTGACACCTCACACAACCCTTTTTGAGAAGTCTCCTCATATTCCACTTCTTCGTTCTTAATAAGGACATTTAACTCCTAACAAAGCCCAAAACTACTTTTTAGGTTGGTGATTGTGTAGTTGGTCTGTGATAGTGTAATTGATCTGTGATTGTGTTGTTGGTCTGTGATCGTGTAGTTGGTCTGTGATCGTGTAGTTGGTCTGTGATTGTGTAGTTGGTCTGTGATTGTGTAGTTGGTCTGTGATTGTGTAGTTGGTCTGTGATAGTGTAATTGATCTGTGATTGTGTTGTTGGTCTGTGATTGTGTAGTTGGTCTGTGATTGTGTAGTTGTTCTGTGATTGTGTAGTTGGTCTGTGATCATGTAGTTGGTTTGTGATTGTGATGTGGGTTGGTGGTTGTGTAGTTGGTCCGTGAGTGTGTAACATGTTTTGCTGGCCATTTGTGCTGCAAGTGTCCATGTTGTGCGAGCCTGCATGTAGTGTGTGTCTGCAGCTGTCAAATATTGGCACCTGTGTCGGTGTGTCGTGTGTCACGCTGCACGGCCGAGACAGCGGGGGAGGAAATCGGCCCAGAGTTTTCATTGGTAGGAAGAAAATGGAGCTATTGTGTCTTCTTGTAATGTTTAATCCCATGAAACTTATTTATGACAGAGAAGAACTTCCTGCCTGACGCCGCGTCATCAAGTCTGTTAAAGTTTGAGAGTTGGAGCACAGGAACACTTCCATGCAAGTCAAGTACTACACACTTGTACTATCACAGTACTGTTACATGTACAGTAGTAGTACTACACGTAGTAGAGGCCATTATTTATGGAGGAGAAAGTACAGTAGGCCTGCTAACTGTAAATCATGTGACTGAAAGTGTCATGTCTGTGTGATCATGTTTTTGTTTTGGTCATGTTCGTTTTGGGTTTTGGACTTTTTGTGCACTTTTGTTTTGTCACCATAGCAACCATTAGTTTTCACCTGTCACGTCACGCACCTGTTTCACGTTTTGAGTCACGCACCTGCTTTCACTAATCATGTCCATAGTATTTAAGTTCATTCTTTTCAGTTTGTCGTTCTGACGAACCCCACATTTATGCTTCTGTACACTCTTCATCCTCTAAGATCCTGCTTCATGTCCCTTGTCAAAGTAAGTTTTTGTTCCATGTTTATAGTCTTTTTGTTTTTCATAGTTTGTTCTCCGCCACTGTGCGTGCTTTTCATTTGTACTTTTTTGCTATAGTCTTTTGCTTTCATAGTTTATTCTCCGCCACTGTGCTCGCTTTTCGTTTGTACTTTTTTTGGATATATTAAATAAATCATGTACCTTCATTCCCGTCTCGCCCGAGCCAACTTTCCGTTGCATCCCGGAAAAGCTAACACCCAGGACCCAGTCATGACAGAAAGGTCATAGAAATATTGACTAAGTTATTTAAGTTCAAAGTTAAGTACAATAAAATAAAATGAGGTCATGGGAATGACTAAAACAAATCATTTATTGGGCCCTATAAAATTCAAACAAATTATAAAAAAATTTAAAAATTATACTACCAAAAAAGCTCAAAATTGAGAATAAGTGACAAAAAAAACAACATTAAAATAACTTAAAATTTAAAAATATATATAACTACAAAAAAAATAAATGATTCCAAATATTTTCATTAAACACTAAAAACTATGAATGACCCAACATTTTGGAGAACAAATTAAAGGATTTAACTTACAAGTTTGAAAATGAAAATGACTAACAATGGAAAAAGTGTTTAAAATGTCTCATAGTTTAAAAATGACATAAATAAAAAAAAAAGCGTCTCCAACTAAAAACTGACAGAATTGGATGTCCAAAACAAATTCAAACTAAAAAATGACTCAGTGACTCAAAATAAAATTACATTAAAACATGAAAATGCTTAAAAAAAACAAAAACTTAAATCTTTAAATGACTCAAAATAATCATAAAAAAGTGAATGCACTTTTAAAACATGCAGCCAGATTGCGGTAGAAAATGGATGGATGGAATATTAAATAGTTTAACTTACAATTTTGAAAACTTTTAACTGAAAACAGCTCATAATTAAAAAAAACAAAACGATTTTTATATCCTAAAATTAAATAAATGTATTAAGTCAAGAAAAATACTCCAAAAATTACTTAAAAACAAAAACAAAAAACGTGCAGAATGTCCAAAACAAATGAAAGATGACTAAAACATGACCCATGCAGTCACTCAGAATAAAATGACAATAAAACATGAAAATGTCTAGAAATAAAATATAAAAATGACAAAAAATGCCTAAGAAAATCTTTAAATGACTCAAAATAATCATAAAAAAGTGAACGCATGAACATGTTAAAACATGCAGCCAGATTATTTTAGGTTCACACCTCTGCCTGCGCTTGTGTGGGTTCACACACTCCAGAAAACCTGCATGGTAACTCATTGGAGACTCTGTCCTAATTGTTTTTATACACGTCCTGTCATCATAGTCCGCTGGGGTAGGCTCCAGCTCTTACTAAGTGAGTATATAATCGTAATAGAAATACGATACAAAAAATATTTTGTTTAAATACTAAAAACATTTGTAAGACCAAATTTGTTAGAAAATATTAAATAGTTGAACTTACAATTTTGAAAACGTTTAACTGAAAACAGCTCATAGTTTAAAAAAACAACAACGATTTTTATATCCCAAAATTAAAAAAATTTATTAAATCAAGAAAAATACTTTAAAAACAAACAAAAAACGTGCAGAATGTCCAAAACAAATGAAAGAGGACTAAAACATGACCCATGCAGTCACTCAGAATAAAATGACATTAAAACATGAAAATGTCCAGAAATAAAATATAAAAATGCCTAAAAAATCTTTAAATGCCTCAAAATAATCATAAAAAAGTGAACGCATGAACATGTTAAAACATGAAGCCAGATTATTTTAGGTTCACACCTCTGCCTGCGTTTGTGTGGGTTCACACACTCCAGAAAACCAGCATGGTAACTCATTGGAGACTCTGTCCTAATTATTTTTATACACGTCCTGTCATCATAGTCAGCTGGGGTAGGCTCCAGCTCTTACTAAGTGAGTAACATCACCGACATCAGGACACGAGGAAGTGAAAATTAAACTGGAAAAATCAAAAGCTTCAATTTGAAAATGAGTGGCAATAAAAACATTGAAATTGATTTAAAATTTAAAAAAAAAAATAGAAATACGATACAACAAATATTTTCTTAAAATACTAAAAACATAAAATTTGTAAGACCAAATTTGTTAGAAAATATTAAATAGTTATATTTTTGAAAACGTTTAACTGAAAACAGCTCATAATAAAAAATTTTAAAAAACGATTTTTAAATCCCCAAATTAAAAAAATTTATTAAATCAAGAAAAATACTCCAAAAAATACTTTTAAAAACAAACAAAAAACGTGCTAAATGTCCAAAACAAATGAAAGAGGACTAAAACATGACCCATGCAGTCACTCAGAATGAAATGACATTAAAACATGAAAATGTCCAGAAATAAAATATAAAAATGCCTTAAAAAATCTTTAAATGCCTCAAAATAATCCTAAAAAAGTGAACGCATGAACACGATAAAACATGCAGCCAGATTATTTTAGGTTCACACCTCTGCCTGCACTTGTGTGGGTTCACACACTCCAGAAAACCTGCATGGTAACTCATTGGAGACTCTGTCCTAATTGTTTTTATACACGTCCTGTCATCATAGTCAGCTGGGGTAGGCTCCAGCTCTTACTAAGTGAGTAACATCACCGACATCAGGACACGAGGAAGTGAAAATTAAACTGGAAAAATCAAAAGCTTTAATTTGAAAATGAGTGGCAATAAAAACATTGAAATTGATTTAAAATTTAAAAAAAAAAAATAGAAATACGATACAAAAAATATTTTCTTAAAATACTAAAAACTTAAAATTTGTAAGATCAAATTTGTTAGAAAATATTAAATAGTTGAACTTACAAATTTGAAAATGTTTAACTGAAAACAGCTCATAATTAAAAGTTTTTTTAAGTCCCAAAGTAAAAAAATAAAAATTAAATCAAGGAAAATACTCCAAAATATACTTAAAAAACAAACAAAAAACGTGCAGAATGTCCAAAACAAATGAAAGAGGACTAAAACATGACCCATGCAGTCACTCAGAATAAAATGACATTAAAACATGAAAATGTCCAGAAATAAAATATAAAAATGACAAAAAATGCCTAAAAAAATCTTTAAATGACTCAAAATAATCATAAAAAAGTGAAGGCATGAACACATTAAAACATGCAGCCAGATTAATTTTAGGTTCACACCTCTGCCTGCGCTTGTGTGGGTTCACACACTCCAGAAAACCTGCATGGTAACTCATTGGAGACTCTGTCCTAATTATTTTTATACACGTCCTGTCATCATAGTCAGCTGGGGTAGGCTCCAGCTCTTACTACGTGAGTAACATCACCGACATCAGGACACGAGGAAGTGAAAATTAAACTGGAAAAATCAAAAGCTTCAATTTGAAAATGAGTGGCAATAAAAACATTGAAATTGATTTAAAATTTAAAAAAAAAAAATAGAAATACGATACAAAAAATATTTTCTTAAAATACTAAAAACTTAAAATTTGTAAGACCAAATTTGTTAGAAAATATTAAATAGTTGAACTTATAATTTTGAAAACGTTTAACTGAAAACAGCTCATAATAAAAAGTTTTTTTTAAGTCCCAAAATTAAAAAATTAAAATTAAATCAAGGAAAATACTCCAAAAAATACTTTTAAAAACAAACAAAAAACGTGCTAAATGTCCAAAACAAATGAAAGAGGACTAAAACATGACCCATGCAGTCACTCAGAATAAAATGACATTAAAACATGAAAATGTCCAGAAATAAAATATAAAAATGCCTAAAAAAATCTTTAAATGCCTCAAAATAATCCTAAAAAAGTGAACGCATGAACACGATAAAACATGCAGCCAGATTATTTTAGGTTCACACCTCTGCCTGCGCTTGTGTGGGTTCACACACTCCAGAAAACCTGCATGGTAACTCATTGGACACGCCGTCCTAATTGTCCTGACTATGGTAGGCGCCAGCTCCTACCAAGGACTTGTGTCACGTAGGCTCCATCATCATCATCATCATATACCACGCACCATGCATGCGCCTCGCTGCGTCCTGCAGCGGCACTTGTGTGGCCCCGCAAGAAAGAGGCGAGTCAAGTGGGACTTGAGGAAGAACTCACCTGCTACACGAACACGCCCCCTCGCCTCGGTGCACACATAGTCCCAGCAGCACAGAGTCCATCAACAGAAAGGAGGTCCAGGTCCAGCCAGGTCCAGCCAGGTCCAGCCAGGTCCAGCCAGGTCCAGCGGGACTCAGGTGTTGCTCCAAGCCGGGGATGGAGCCTCCTCAGCCGGCCTCTCATCTCCGAGGCAACACGCAAGAGCAAGAAGAAAAGTGAGAGCCACGCAGCAGTTATGATGACATTTATGAGATGAGAAAGAAATAAAAAGGGTGGGCAAGCCGGAACAAGCCGCTTTTTGGAGGCGTGGGCTGGCGGCTCTTAAAGGGACAGGACGTCAATATTTATGTACGCTTCTTTTTATCATTTTTTTTACTGAAGAATTTTCATCAAAATGAAAACATATGGTAACTTTTACGGATTTAAAAACGAGGGAACACAAGGAAGCAGATACTTATGGGCTTTAAATACTATTCCTTGGAGCTTAATTGATGTCTTAATTACTAAAGATATTTTAGGACACTGAATTTATGTCACTGAATTGTTTGCGTTTGACGGATTTTTTTTTTTTTACATCAAATTATGCCGATTTAATTTGATTTAACAAAAATGTGTGTGTTTAAAAATGTAGTTTGTCAAAATATCAAATATACAGTGTTTGAAAATTCAGTGTAGACAAAAAATCAGTAAAAAAAAAATTAGTGTGTAGAAAAGCAGTGTTAAAAAATTCAATGTAAAAGTAATCAGTGTATAAAAAAATCGATGTGAAAGAAATCAGTGTATAGAAAATCAGTGTAAACAAATTCAATGTAAAAAAATCAGTGTATTAAAAAAACAGTGTATAAAAATGTGTGTAAAATAATTCAGTGTAAAAAAAATACATTTAAAAAAATCAGTGTATAGAAAACCAATGTTAAAAAAATAAATGTAAAAGAAATCAGTGCATGAAAAAAATCAGTGTAAAAAAATAAATAAATCAGTGTATAGAAAATCAATGTAAAAAAAAATCAGTGCATTAAAAAAATCAGTGTATAAAAATGTGTGTAAAATAATTCAGTGTAAAGAAAATGTGTGTAAAATAATTCAGTTTAAAAAAAATAAATGTAAAAAAAATCAGTGTATAGAAAACCACTGTTAAAAAAATAAATGTAAAAGAAATCAGTGTATAGAAAACCACTGTTAAAAAAATAAATGTAAAAGAAATCAGTGCATGAAAAAAATCAGTGTAAAAAAATAGATACACTAGTGTATAGAAAATCAATGTAAAAAAAATCAGTGCATTAAAAAAATCAGTGTATAAAAATGTGTGTAAAATAATTCAGTGTAAAGAAAATGTGTGTAAAATAATTCAGTGTAAAAAAAATAAATGTAAAAAAAAATCAGTGTATAGAAAACCACTGTTAAAAAAATAAATGTAAAAGAAATCAGTGTATAGAAAACCACTGTTAAAAAAATAAATGTAAAAGAAATCGGTGCATGAAAAAAATCGATGTGAAAAAAATCAGTGTAAAAAAATTAAATAAATCAGTGTATAGAAAATCAATGTAAAAAAAAATCAGTGCATTAAAATAATCAGTGTATAAAAAATGTGTGTAAAATAATTCAGTGTAAAAAAATGTGTGTAAAAAATCAGTGTGTAAAAAATCAGAGTAAAAACTAAATGTTAAAAAAATATTAGTGTATAGAAAATCAGTGTAAACAAATTCAATGTAAAAAAATCAGTGTATTAAAAAAACAGTGTATAAAAATGTGTGTAAAATAATTCAGTGTAAAAAAATACATTTAAAAAAAATCAGTGTATAGAAAACCAATGTTAAAAAAATAAATGTAAAAGAAATCAGTGCATGAAAAAAATCAGTGTAAAAAAATAAATACATCAGTGTATAGAAAATCAATGTAAAAAAAATCAAATCAGTGCATTAAAATAATCAGTGTATAAAAAATGTGTGTAAAATAATTCAGTGTAAAAAAATGTGTGTAAAAAATCAGTGTGTAAAAAAATCAAAGTAAAAACTAAATGTTAAAAAAAAATTAGTGTATAGAAAATCAGTGTAAACAAATTCAATGTAAAAAAATCAGTGTATTAAAAAAACAGTGTATAAAAATGTGTGTAAAATAATTCAGTGTAAAAAAAATACATTTAAAAAAAATCAGTGTATAGAAAACCAATGTTAAAAAAATAAATGTAAAAGAAATCAGTGCATGAAAAAAATCAGTGTAAAAAAATAAATACATCAGTGTATAGAAAATCAATGTAAAAAAAAATCAGTGCATTAAAATAATCAGTGTATAAAAAATGTGTGTAAAATAATTCAGTGTAAAAAAAATGTGTGTAAAAAATCAGTGTGTAAAAAATCAGAGTAAAAACTAAATGTAAAAAAAAAATTAGTGTATAGAAAATCAGTGTAAACAAATTCAATGTAAAAAAAATCAGTGTATTAAAAAAACAGTGTATAAAAATGTGTGTAAAATAATTCAGTGTAAAAAAAATACATTTAAAAAAAATCAGTGTATAGAAAACCAATGTTAAAAAAATAAATGTAAAAGAAATCAGTGCATTAAAATCAGTGTATAAAAAATGTGTGTAAAATAATTCAGTGTAAAAAAATGTGTGTAAAAAATCAGAGTAAAAACTAAATGTAAAAAAAAATGAGTGTATAGAAAACCACTGTTAAAAAAATAAATGTAAAAGAAATCAGTGCATGAAAAAAATCGATGTGAAAAAAATCAGTGTAAAATAATAAATAAATCAGTGTATAGAAAATCAATGTAAAAAAAATCAGTGCATTAAAAAAATCAGTGTATAAAAAATGTGTGTAAAATAATTCAGTGTAAAAAAAAGTGTGTAAAATAATTCAGTGTAAAAAAAATAAATGTAAAAAAATCAGTGTATAGAAAACCACTGTTAAAAAAATAAATGTAAAAGAAATCAGTGCATGAAAAAAATCGATGTGAAAAAAATCAGTGTAAAATAATAAATAAATCAGTGTATAGAAAATCAATGTAAAAAAAATCAGTGCATTAAAAAAATCAGTGTATAAAAAAGTGTGTGTAAAATAATTCAGTGTAAAACAAATGGTGTAAAATAATTCAGTGTAAAAAAAATTAATGTAAAAAAAATCAGTGTATAGAAAACCACTGTTAAAAAAATAAATGTAAAAGAAATCAGTGTATAGAAAACCACTGTTAAAAAAATAAATGTAAAAGAAATCGGTGCATGAAAAAAATCGATCTGAAAAAAATCTGTGTAAAAAAATAAATAAATCAGTGTATAGAAAATCAATGTAAAAAAAATCAGTGCATTAAAAAAATCAGTGTATAAAAATGTGTGTAAAATAATTCAGTGTAAAGAAAATGTGAGTAAAATAATTCAGTGTAAAAAAAATAAATGTAAAAAAAATCAGTGTATAGAAAACCACTGTTAAAAAAATAAATGTAAAAGAAATCAGTGCATGAAAAAAATCGATGTGAAAAAAATCAGTGTAAAAAAATAAATAAATCAGTGTATAGAAAATCAATGTAAAAAAAATCAGTGCATTAAAAAAATCAGTGTATAAAAAATGTGTGTAAAATAATTCAGTGTAAAAAAATTGTGTAAAATAATTCAGTGTAAAAAAAATAAATGTAAAAAAAAATCAGTGTATAGAAAACCACTGTTAAAAAAATAAATGTAAAAGAAATCAGTGCATGAAAAAAATCGATGTGAAAAAAATCAGTGTAAAAAAATAAATAAATCAGTGTATAGAAAATCAATGTAAAAAAAATCAGTGCATTAAAAAAATCAGTGTATAAAAAATGTGTGTAAAATAATTCAGTGTAAAAAAAATGTGTGTAAAATAATTCAGTGTAAAAAAAATAAATGTAAAAAAATCAGTGTATAGAAAACCACTGTTAAAAAAATAAATGTAAAAGAAATCAGTGCATGAAAAAAATCGATGTGAAAAAAATCAGTGTAAAATAATAAATAAATCAGTGTATAGAAAATCAATGTAAAAAAAATCAGTGCATTAAAAAAATCAGTGTACAAAAAATGTGTGTAAAATAATTCAGTGTAAAAAAAATTGTGTAAAATAAGTCAGTGTAAAAAAAATAAATGTAAAAAAAATCAGTGTATAGAAAACCACTGTTAAAAAAATAAATGTAAAAGAAATCAGTGCATGAAAAAAATCGATGTGTAAAAAATCAGTGTAAAAAAATAAATAAATCAGTGTTTAGAAAATCAATGTAAAAAAAATCAGTGCATTAAAAAAATCAGTGTATAAAAAATGTGTGTAAAATAATTCAGTGTAAAAAAATGTGTGTAAAAATCAGTGTGTAAAAAATCAGAGTAAAAACTAAATGTAAAAAAAAAATTAGTGTATAGAAAGTCAGTGTACAAAAATTCAGTGTAAAAAAAATTAATTGCAAAATAATTCAGTGCGGGAATATTTGTTGCTTAGAAAGTCAAGAAGTTGTCAGTCAGACTGCAAACGTGACACCTTATTGTCTGCTTCTGACACAAACCCACTGTCCTAATTTATCAGAAGTGAATCTTGAGTTTTGAAGCAAGGAATATTCCTGCACTTATCTTTTTTACACTGATTTGATCTTTTTACACAACATTTGTAAACCCTGTATTATCACAAACTTGGATTTTTAAACATACAAAGTTTGCTCACACATTTGTATTCAATGAATATTTTTGGCATAATGTGATGTTTAAAAAAATGATTTTCCTATATTTTGTACTTCATCTCATTATTTGGACTTTTTATCTCAAAATCAGTGTGTGAATGTTGTCTGTCTATCTGTGTTGACCCTGTGATGAGGTGGCAACTTGTCCAGGGTGTACCCCGCCTTCCGCCCGAATACAGCTGAGATAGGCTCCAGCACCCCCCCGCCACCCCGAACGGGACAAACGGTAGAAAATTGATGTATGGATGGATCTCAAAATCGAAATTTCATGTCGTAATTTCGACTTTATTTTATTATTCCTTTTTTAAAATTTTATCATGACTTGTTTATTCTAATAATGTCGATATTTTTGATCTCATTATTGCGACTTTTAAAAAAATAACCTTGACAGAGGCAAAAACTCGGACATGGGAGGAGTTCGGTGAGGCCATGGAAAACGACTTCCGGACGGCTTCGAAGCAATTCTGGACCACCATCCGCCGCCTCAGGAAGGGGAAGCAGTGCAGTGTCAACACCGTGTATGGTGAGGATGGTGTTCTGCTGACCTCGACTGCGGATGTTGTGGATCGGTGGAGGGAATACTTGGAAGACCTCCTCAATCCCACCAACACGTCTTCCTATGAGGAAGCAGTGCCTGGGGAGTCTGTGGTGGGCTCTTCTATTTCTGGGGCTGAGGTTGCTGAGGTAGTTAAAAAGCTCCTCGGTGGCAAGGCCCCGGGGGTGGATGAGATCCGCCCGGAGTTCCTTAAGGCTCTGGATGCTGTGGGGCTGTCTTGGTTGACAAGACTCTGCAGCATCGCGTGGACATCGGGGGCGGTACCACTGGCTTGGCAGACCGGGGTGGTGGTTCCTCTCTTTAAGAAGGGGAACCGGAGGGTGTGTTCCAACTATCGTGGGATCACACTCCTCAGCCTTCCCGGTAAGGTCTATTCAGGTGTACTGGAGAGGAGGCTACGCCGGATAGTCGAACCTCGGATTCAGGAGGAACAGTGTGGTTTTGGTCCTGGTTGTGGAACTGTGGACCAGCTGTATACTCTGGGCAGGGTCCTTGAGGGTGCATGGGAGTTTGCCCAAACAGTCTACATGTGTTTTGTGGACTTGGAGAAGGCATTCGACCGTGTCCCTCGGGAAGTCCTGTGGGGAGTGCTCAGGGAGTATGGGGTATCGGACTGTCTGATTGTGGCAGTCCGCTCCCTGTATGCTCAGTGCCAGAGCTTGGTCCGCATTGCCGGTAGTAAGTCGGACACGTTTCCAGTGAGGGTTGGACTCCGCCAAGGCTGCCCTTTGTCACCCATTCTGTTCTGAACTTTTATGGACAGAATTTCTAGGCGCAGTCAAGGCGTTGAGGGGATCTGGTTTGGTGGCTGCAGGATTAGGTCTCTGCTTTTTGCAGATGATGTGGTCCTGATGGCTTCATCTGGCCAGGATCTTCAGCTCTCGCTGGATCGGTTCGCAGCCGAGTGTGAAGCGACTGGGATGAGAATCAGCACCTCCAAGTCCGAGTCCATGGTTCTCGCCCGGAAAAGGTTGGAGTGCCATCTCCGGGTTGGGGAGGAGCTCTTGCCCCAAGTGGAGGAGTTCAAGTACCTGGGAGTCTTGTCCACGAGTGAGGGAAGAGTGGATCGTGAGATCGACAGGCGGATCGGCGCGGCGTCTTCAGTAATGCGGACGCTGTATCGATCCGTTGTGGTGAAGAAGGAGCTGAGCCGGAAGGCAAAGCTCTCAATTTACCGGTCGATCTACGTTCCCATCCTCACCTATGGTCATGAGCTTTGGGTCATGACCGAAAGGACAAGATCACGGGTACAAGCGGCCGAAATGAGTTTCCTCCGCCGGGTGGCGGGGCTCTCCCTTAGAGATAGGGTGAGAAGCTCTGCCATCCGGAGGGAGCTCAAAGTAAAGCCGCTGCTCCTCCACATCGAGAGGAGCCAGATGAGGTGGTTCGGGTATCTGGTCAGGATGCCACCCGAACGCCTCCCTAGGGAGGTGTTTAGGGCATGTCCGACCGATAGGAGGCCGCGGGGAAGACCCAGGACACGTTGGGAAGACTATGTCTCCCGGCTGGCCTGGGAACGCCTCGGGGTCCCACAGGAAGAGCTGGACGAAGTGGCTGGGGAGAGGGAAGTCTGGGCTTCCCTGCTTAGGCTGCTGCCCCCGCGACCCGACCTCGGATAAGCGGAAGAAGATGGATGGATGGATGGAGATGAAACTTGACTTGATCTCATACTTCCTATTGTCATCATTTCAACTTCATCTCATCATTTCGATTTTCTCATCTCAAAATCGTGACTGTTTCATCATTTCGATTTATCTCTTTATTTCGACTCCAAAGACATGCACCTGGGGATAGGCCCCTCCCACCTCCAAAGACATGCACCTGGGGATAGGCTCCTTCCACCTCTGAAGACATGCACCTGGCGCAGGGGCGCCGAAAAGGGGGGGTAAAGGAGACGGATTCTAGGGGCCTATGATGGAGGGGGCCCAGAGAGGCCCCTAATGATGATGAAATTATAATACAGAAAAAATAATGACACTGTGTTGGGGGCCCTGTAAAGATTCTTTTCATGGGGCCCAAAATCCCTAGCGGCGCCCCTGCACCTGGGGATAGGCTCCTCCCACCTCCAAAGACATGCACCTGGGGATAGGCCCCTCCCACCTCCAAAGACATGCACCTGGGGATAGGCCCCTCCCACCTCCAAAGACATGCACCTGGGGATAGGCTCCTTCCACCTCTGAAGACATGCACCTGGCGCAGGGGCGCCGAAAAGGGGGGGTAAAGGAGACGGATTCTAGGGGCCTATGATGGAGGGGGCCCAGAGAGGCCCCTAATGATGATGAAATTATAATACAGAAAAAATAATGACACTGTGTTGGGGGCCCTGTAAAGATTCTTTTCATGGGGCCCAAAATCCCTAGCGGCGCCCCTGCACCTGGGGATAGGCTCCTCCCACCTCCAAAGACATACACCTGGGGATAGGCTCCTCCCACCTCCAAAGACATGCACCTGGGCATAGGCCCCTCCCACCTCCAAAGACATGCACCTGGGGATAGGCCCCTCCCACCTCCAAAGACATGCACCTGGGGATAGGCCCCTCCCACCTCCAAAGACATGCACCTGGGGATAGGCTCCTCCCACCCCTAAAGACATGCACCTGGGGATAGGCCCCTCCCACCTCCAAAGACATGCACCTGGGGATAGGCCCCTCCCACCTCCAAAGACATGCACCTGGGGATTGGTTGACTGGCAACACTAAATGGTCCCGAGTGTGTGAATGTTGTACATCTGTGTTGGCCATGTGATGAGGAGGCGACCTGTCTAGGGTGTACACCGCCTTCCGCTAATATGCAGCTGAGATAGGCTCCAGCATCCCCGAAAGGGACAAGCGGTAGAAAATGGATGGAAATCAAATCAAAGTCAAAACATCAAAATTGATATTTCATTTCATGTTTTCGACTTTATGTAATTTTTTTTTTTTAAAGTCTTGCTATCAATATTTTTAATCTCCTAATTTAGACGTTGTATTTTATTATTTCGACGTTTTTTGAAATCTTGACATCTCATACTTCAGCATTTCATAACATTTATGCAATCTCATCATCCATCCATCCATCTTCTTCCGCTTATCCGAGGTCGGGTCGCGGGGGCAGCAGCCTAAGCAGGGAAGCCCAGACTTCCCTCTCCCCAGCCACTTCGTCCAGCTCCTCCCGGGGGATCCCGAGGCGTTCCCAGGCTAGCCGGGAGAGATAGTCCTCCCAGTGTGTCCTGGGTCTTCCCCGTGGCCTCCTACCGGTCGGACGTGCCCGAAACACCTTCCTAGGGAGGCGTTCGGGTGGCATCCTGACCAGATGCCCGAACCACCTCATCTGGCTCCTCTCCATGTGGAGGAGCAGCGGCTTTACTTTGAGCTCCCCCCGGATGACAGAGCTTCTCACCCTATCTCTAAGGGAGAGCCCCGCCACCCGGCGGAGGAAACTCATTTCGGCCGCTTGTACCCGTGATCTTGTCCTTTCGGTCATGACCCAAAGCTCATGACCATAGGTGAGGATGGGAACGTAGATCGACCGGTAAATCGAGAGCTTTGCCTTCCGGCTCAGCTCCTTCTTCACCACAACGGATCAATACAGCGTCCGCATTATTGAAGACGCCGCACCGATCCGCCTGTCGATCTCACGATCCACTCTTCCCCCACTCGTGAACAAGACTCCGAGGTACTTGAACTCCTCCACTTGGGGCAAGATCTCCTCCCCAACCCGGAGATGGCACTCCACCCTTTTCCGGGAGAGAACCATGGACTCGGACTTGGAGGTGCTGATTCCCATCCCAGTCGCTTCACACTCGGCTGCGAACCGATCCAGTGAGAGCTGAAGATCTTGGCCGGAGGAAGCCATCAGGACCACATCATCTGCAAATAGCAGAGACCTAATCCTGCAGCCACCAAACCAGATCCCCTCAACACCCTGACTGCGCCTAGAAATTCTGTCCATAAAGGTTATGAACAGAATCGGTGACAAAGGGCAGCCTTGGCGGAGTCCAACCCTCACTGGAAACGTGTCCGACTTACTGCCGGCAATGCGGACCAAGCTCTGACACTGATCATACAGGGAGCGAACTGCCACAATAAGACAGTCCGTTACCCCATACTCTCTGAGCACTCCCCACAGGACTTCCCGGGGTACACGGTCAAATGCCTTCTCCAAGTCCACAAAGCACATGTAGACTGGTTGGGCAAACTCCCATGCACCCTCAAGGACCCTGCCGAGAGTATAGAGCTGGTCCACAGTTCCACGACCAGGACGAAAACCACACTGTTCCTCCTGAATCCGAGGTTCGACTATCCGGCGTAGCCTCCTCTCCAGTACACCTAAGTAGACCTTACCGGGAAGGCTGAGGAGTGTGATCCCACGATAGTTGGAACACACCCTCCGGTTCCCCTTCTTAAAGAGAGGAACCACCACCCCGGTCTGCCAATCCAGAGGTACCGCCCCCAATGTCCACGCGATGTTGCAGAGTCTTGGCAACCAAGACAGCCCCACAACATCCAGAGCCTTAAGGAACTCCGGGCGGATCTCATCCACCCCCGGGGCCTTGCCACCGAGGAGCTTTTTAACTACCTCAGCAACCTCAGCCCCAGAAATAGGAGAGCCCACCGCAGATTCCCCAGGCACTGCTTCCTCATAGGAAGACATGTTGGTGGGATTGAGGAGGTCTTCGAAGTATTCCCTCCACCGATCCACAACATCCGCAGTCGAGGTCAGCAGAACACCATCCGCACCATACACGGTGTTGATAGTGCACTGCTTCCCCTTCCTGAGGCGGCGGATGGTGGTCCAGAATCGCTTCGAAGCCGTCCGGAAGTCGTTTTCCATGGCTTCCCCGAACTCCTCCCATGTCTGAATTTTTGCCTCCGCGACCGCTGAAGCCGCACACCGCTTGGCCTGTCGGTACCTGTCCGCTGCCTCAGGAGTCCTCTGAGCCAAAAGAACCCGATAGGACTCCTTCTTCAGCTTGACGGCATCCCTCACCGCCGGTCCCGAAAGGGACAAGCGGTAGAAAATGGATGGAAATCAAATCAAAATCAAAACATCAAAATTGATATTTCATTTCATGTTTTCGACTTTATGTAATTATTTTTTTTTAAAGTCTTGCTATCAATATTTTTAATCTCCTAATTTAGACGTTGTATTTTATTATTTCGACGTTTTTTGAAATCTTGACATCTCATACTTCAGCATTTCATAACATTTATGCAATCTCATTTTTTTTTTTTTGTAAATCTTAAATTATGACTTTTTATTTCATAACTTCGCCCTATTTATCTCATAATTGCAATTTTTCATTTCATAATTACGATTTCCGGGGTAAACGGGGTCAAAACGTGTTGACACACATTTGACCGTGTCGGCCACCGTAAAGACAACATGAGAAAAAGGCTGCTATGACACAGAAAGGCCACCAGGGGGAGCCATCCCGCTCCCGTGACGTCACCAGCGCAGTAGCGGTACAGTCGTCACTCGTGAGGGGATGAAGTCAGAGAGGAGTTGGCTTTTCAACTCCAGCCGCTATTAACCATTTCAAGACATTTGTGACAGCTTTCGGGTCTATCTGGGCGGCAAAGATGTGAACGGATGTTCGGCTGGACAACATTTAAAGAGGAAAAGAGACTCGCTGGTGTTAGCATCGTCAAAGGTTAGCTCGTTAGCTGCCGGGAGGACACGTACAGTAAGTCCTTTATTGTTGTTTATTTATAAAGTGCGAACCTGCTGCGCAGAAGTGTATTATACATAGTCCATGGAAATAAATGTAAACACAGTGTAACTGCTCGTAGTAAATGTTTGCAATGTGTTCCGACACTGATAAGCCAAAGTGCTGATAAGTGATAAAAAGTATATCTGGGTGGGAACACAAACTATTTCCCTGTCTCCTTCAACATGTGCTCCACTTCCGGCCACAGTCCGTCACCACACAAGTTCCACCCTCCTAAACAAATAACACGCTTGCAGTCACGTCGGTTTTTTTTCCCACGTTTTTTTATTTATTACCGATCAATAAAAATAAAAAAGTGTAGGTGAACCCAAACTATGTCAACATGAGAAAGCTTCTCTCATTGGCTGACAGAATGGAAACAGGAAGTAGCGATAAACACATCATGGATGCTAATAGGCTGCAAGAATGGAAACAGGAAGTAGCGATAAACACATCATGGATGCTAATAGGCTGCAAGAATGGAAACAGGAAGTAGCAATAAACACATCATGGATGCTAATAGGCTGCCAGAATGGAAACAGGAAGTAGCAATAAACATATGGATGCTAATAGGCTGCAAGAATGGAAACCGGAAGTAGCAATAAACACATCATGGATGCTAATAGGCTGCCAGAATGGAAACAGGAAGTAGCAATAAACCCATCATGGATGCTAATAGGCTGCCAGAATGGAAACAGGAAGTAGCGATAAACACATCATGGATGCTAATAGGCTGCCAGAATGGAAACAGGAAGTAGCGATAAACACATCATAGATGCTAATAGGCTGCAAGAATGGAAACAGGAAGTAGCAATAAACATATGGATGCTAATAGGCTGCAAGAATGGAAACAGGAAGTAGCAATAAACACATCATGGATGCTAATAGGCTGCCAGAATGGAAACAGGAAGTAGCAATAAACACAATATGGATGCTAATAGGCTGCAAGAATGGAAACAGGAAGTAGCGATAAACACATCATGGATGCTAATAGGCTGCCAGAATGGAAACAGGAAGTAGCAATAAACACTTCATGGATGCTAATAGGCTGCAAGAATGGAAACAGGAAGTAGCAATAAACACTTCATGGATGCTAATAGGCTGCAAGAATGGAAACAGGAAGTAGCAATAAACATATGGATGCTAATAGGCTGCAAGAATGGAAACCGGAAGTAGCAATAAACACATCATGGATGCTAATAGGCTGCCAGAATGGAAACAGGAAGTAGCAATAAACATATGGATGCTAATAGGCTGCAAGAATGGAAACAGGAAGTAGCAATAAACACATCATGGATGCTAATAGGCTGCAAAAATGGAAACAGGAAGTAGCGATAAACACATCATAGATGCTAATCGGCTGCCAGAATGGAAACAGGAAGTAGCAATAAACATATGGATGCTAATAGGCTGCAAGAATGGAAACCGGAAGTAGCAATAAACACATCATGGATGCTAATAGGCTGCCAGAATGGAAACAGGAAGTAGCGATAAACACATCATGGATGCTAATAGGCTGCAAGAATGGAAACAGGAAGTAGTGATAAACACATCATAGATGCTAATAGGCTGCCAGAATGGAAACAGGATGTAGCGATAAACACTTCATGGATGCTAATAGACTGCAAGAATGGAAACAGGAAGTAGCGATAAACATGTCATGGATGCTAATAGGCTGCAAGAATGGAAACAGGAAGTAGCAATAAACATATGGATGCTAATAGGCTGCAAGAATGGAAACAGGAAGTAGCGATAAACACATCATGGATGCTAATAGGCTGCAAGAATGGAAACAGGAAGTAGCGATAAACATGTCATGGATGCTAATAGGCTGCAAGAATGGAAACAGGAAGTAGCAATAAACATATGGATGCTAATAGGCTGCAAGAATGGAAACAGGAAGTAGCGATAAACACATCATGGATGCTAATAGGCTGCAAGAATGGAAACAGGAAGTAGCGATAAACATGTCATGGATGCTAATAGGCTGCAAGAATGGAAACAGGAAGTAGCGATAAACATGTCATGGATGCTAATAGGCTGCCAGAATGGAAACAGGAAGTAGCAATAAACATATGGATGCTAATAGGCTGCAAGAATGGAAACAGGAAGTAGCAATAAACACATCATGGATGCTAATAGGCTGCCAGAATGGAAACAGGAAGTAGCAATAAACATATGGATGCTAATAGGCTGCAAGAATGGAAACAGGAAGTAGCAATAAACACATCATGGATGCTAATAGGCTGCAAAAATGGAAACAGGAAGTAGCGATAAACACATCATAGATGCTAATCGGCTGCCAGAATGGAAACAGGAAGTAGCAATAAACATATGGATGCTAATAGGGTGCAAGAATGGAAACAGGAAGTAGCAATAAACACATCATGGATGCTAATAGGCTGCAAAAATGGAAACAGGAAGTAGCGATAAACACATCATAGATGCTAATCGGCTGCCAGAATGGAAACAGGAAGTAGCAATAAACATATGGATGCTAATAGGCTGCAAGAATGGAAACAGGAAGTAGCAATAAACATATGGATGCTAATAGGCTGCAAGAATGGAAACAGGAAGTAGCGATAAACACATCATAGATGCTAATCGGCTGCCAGAATGGAAACAGGAAGTAGCAATAAACATATGGATGCTAATAGGCTGCAAGAATGGAAACAGGAAGTAGCGATAAACACATCATGGATGCTAATAGGCTGCAAGAATGGAAACAGGAAGTAGCGATAAACACATCATGGATGCTAATAATAATGATAAATGGGTTATACTTGTATAGCGCTTTTCTACCTTCAAGGTACTCATAATAGGCTGCCAGAATGGAAACAGGAAGTATCAATAAACACATCATGGATGCTAATAGGCTGCAAAAATGGAAACAGGAAGTAGCGATAAACACATCATGGATGCTAATAGGCTGCCAGAATGGAATCAGGAAGTAGCAATAAACATATGGATGCTGATAGGCTGCAAGAATGGAAACAGGAAGTAGCAATAAACACATCATGGATGCTAATAGGCTGCAAAAATGGAAACAGGAAGTAGCGATAAACACATCATAGATGCTAATAGGCTGCAAGAATGGAAACAGGAAGTAGCGATAAACATGTCATGGATGCTAATAGGCTGCAAGAATGGAAACAGGAAGTAGCGATAAACACATCATGGATGCTAATAGGCTGCAAGAATGGAAACAGGAAGTAGTGATAAACACATCATAGATGCTAATAGGCTGCCAGAATGGAAACAGGAAGTAGCGATAAACACTTCATGGATGCTAATAGACTGCAAGAATGGAAACAGGAAGTAGCGATAAACATGTCATGGATGCTAATAGGCTGCAAGAATGGAAACAGGAAGTAGCAATAAACACATCATGGATGCTAATAGGCTGCAAGAATGGAAACAGGAAGTAGCAATAAACACATCATGGATGCTAATAGGCTGCAAGAATAGAAACAGGAAGTAGCAATAAACACAATATGGATGCTAATAGGCTGCAAGAATTGAAACAGGAAGTAGCAATAAACACATCATGGATGCTAATAGGCTGCAAGAATAGAAACAGGAAGTAGCAATAAACACATCATGGATGCTTATAGGCTGCAAGGATGGAAACAGGAAGTAGCGATAAACATGTCATGGATGCTAATAGGCTGCAAGAATGGAAACAGGAAGTAGCAATAAACATATGGATGCTAATAGGCTGCAAGAATGGAAACAGGAAGTAGCAATAAACATATGGATGCTAATAGGCTGCGGCTGCCAGAATGGAAACAGGAAGTAGCGATAAACACATCATGGATGCTAATAGGCTGCAAGAATGGAAACAGGAAGTAGCGATAAACACATCATAGATGCTAATAGGCTGCCAGAATGGAAACAGGAAGTAGCAATAAACACATCATGGATGCTAATAGGCTGCCAGAATGGAAACAGGAAGTAGCAATAAACACATCATGAATGCTAATAGGCTGCAAGAATGGAAACAGGAAGTAGCGATAAACACATCACGGATGCTAATAGGCTGCCAGAATGGAAACAGGAAGTAGCAATAAACATATGGATGCTAATAGGCTGCAAGAATGGAAACAGGAAGTAGCAATAAACACATCATGGATGCTAATAGGCTGCAAAAATGGAAACAGGAAGTAGCGATAAACACATCATAGATGCTAATCGGCTGCCAGAATGGAAACAGGAAGTAGCAATAAACATATGGATGCTAATAGGCTGCAAGAATGGAAACAGGAAGTAGCGATAAACACATCATAGATGCTAATAGGCTGCCAGAATGGAATCAGGAAGTAGCAATAAACATATGGATGCTGATAGGCTGCAAGAATGGAAACAGGAAGTAGCAATAAACACATCATGGATGCTAATAGGCTGCAAAAATGGAAACAGGAAGTAGCGATAAACACATCATAGATGCTAATAGGCTGCCAGAATGGAAACAGGAAGTAGCAATAAACATATGGATGCTAATAGGCTGCAAGAATGGAAACAGGAAGTAGCAATAAACACATCATGGATGCTAATAGGCTGCAAGAATGGAAACAGGAAGTAGCAATAAACACATCATGGATGCTAATAGACTGCAAGAATGGAAACGGGAAGTAGCGATAAACATGTCATGGATGCTAATAGACTGCAAGAATGGAAACAGGAAGTAGCGATAAACATGTCATAGATGCTAATAGGCTGCAAGAATGGAAACAGGAAGTAGCAATAAACACATCATGGATGCTAATAGGCTGCCAGAATGGAAACAGGAAGTAGCGATAAACACATCATGGATGCTAATAGGCTGCCAGAATGGAAACAGGAAGTAGTGATAAACACATCATGGATGCTAATAGACTGCAAGAATGGAAACAGGAAGTAGCGATAAACATGTCATGGATGCTAATAGGCTGCAAGAATGGAAACAGGAAGTAGCGATATACACATCATGGATGCTAATAATAATGATAAATGGGTTATACTTGTATAGCGCTTTTCTACCTTCAAGGTACTCATAATAGGCTGCAAGAATGGAAACAGGAAGTAGCAATAAACACATCATGGATGCTAATAGGCTGCAAGAATGGAAACAGGAAGTAGCGATAAACACATCATAGATGCTAATAGGCTGCCAGAATGGAAACAGGAAGTAGCAATAAACACATCATGGATGCTAATAGGCTGCAAGAATAGAAACAGGAAGTAGCAATAAACATATGGATGCTAATAGGCTGCAAGAATGGAAACAGGAAGTAGCAATAAACACATCATGGATGCTAATAGGCTGCAAGAATGGAAACAGGAAGTAGCGATAAACACATCATGGATGCTAATAGGCTGCAAGAATGGAAACAGGAAGTAGCAATAAACACATCATGGATGCTAATAATAATGATAAATGGGTTATACTTGTATAGCGCTTTTCTACCTTCAAGGTACTCATAATAGGCTGCCAGAATGGAAACAGGAAGTATCAATAAACACATCATGGATGCTAATAGGCTGCAAAAATGGAAACAGGAAGTAGCGATAAACACATCATGGATGCTAATAGGCTGCAAGAATGGAAACAGGAAGTAGCAATAAACACATCATGGATGCTAATAATAATGATAAATGGGTTATACTTGTATCGCGCTTTTCTACCTTCAAGGTACTCATAATAGGCTGCAAGAATGGAAACAGGAAGTAGCGATAAACACATCATGGATCCTAATAGGCTGCAAGAATGGAAACAGGAAGTAGCGATAAACACTTCATGGATGCTAATAGGCTGCAAGAATGGAAACAGGAAGTAGCAATAAACATATGGATGCTAATAGGCTGCCAGAATGGAAACAGGAAGTAGCAATAAACATATGGATGCTAATAGGCTGCAAGAATGGAAACAGGAAGTAGCGATAAACACATCATGGATGCTAATAGGCTGCAAGAATGGAAACAGGAAGTAGCGATAAACACATCATGGATGCTAATAATAATGATAAATGGGTTATACTTGTATAGCGCTTTTCTACCTTCAAGGTACTCATAATAGGCTGCAAGAATGGAAACAGGAAGTAGCGATAAACATGTCATGGATGCTAATAGGCTGCCAGAATGGAAACAGGAAGTAGCAATAAACACATCATGGATGCTAATAATAATGATAAATGGGTTTTACTTGTATAGCGCTTTTCTACCTTCAAGGTACTCATAATAGGCTGCAAGAATGGAAACAGGAAGTAGCGATAAACATGTCATGGATGCTAATAGGCTGCAAGAATGGAAACAGGAAGTAGCGATATACACATCATGGATGCTAATAATAATGATAAATGGGTTATACTTGTATAGCGCTTTTCTACCTTCAAGGTACTCATAATAGGCTGCCAGAATGGAAACAGGAAGTAGCGATAAACATGTCATGGATGCTAATAGGCTGCAAGAATGGAAACAGGAAGTAGCAATAAACACATCATAGATGCTAATAGGCTGCAAGAATGGAAACAGGAAGTAGCAATAAACATATGGATGCTAATAGGCTGCGGCTGCCAGAATGGAAACAGGAAGTAGCGATAAACACATCATGGATGCTAATAGGCTGCAAGAATGGAAACAGGAAGTAGCGATAAACACATCATAGATGCTAATAGGCTGCCAGAATGGAAACAGGAAGTAGCAATAAACACATCATGGATGCTAATAGGCTGCCAGAATGGAAACAGGAAGTAGCAATAAACACATCATGAATGCTAATAGGCTGCAAGAATGGAAACAGGAAGTAGCGATAAACACATCACGGATGCTAATAGGCTGCCAGAATGGAAACAGGAAGTAGCAATAAACATATGGATGCTAATAGGCTGCAAGAATGGAAACAGGAAGTAGCAATAAACACATCATGGATGCTAATAGGCTGCAAAAATGGAAACAGGAAGTAGCGATAAACACATCATAGATGCTAATCGGCTGCCAGAATGGAAACAGGAAGTAGCAATAAACATATGGATGCTAATAGGCTGCAAGAATGGAAACAGGAAGTAGCGATAAACACATCATAGATGCTAATAGGCTGCCAGAATGGAATCAGGAAGTAGCAATAAACATATGGATGCTGATAGGCTGCAAGAATGGAAACAGGAAGTAGCAATAAACACATCATGGATGCTAATAGGCTGCAAAAATGGAAACAGGAAGTAGCGATAAACACATCATAGATGCTAATAGGCTGCCAGAATGGAAACAGGAAGTAGCAATAAACATATGGATGCTAATAGGCTGCAAGAATGGAAACAGGAAGTAGCAATAAACACATCATGGATGCTAATAGGCTGCAAGAATGGAAACAGGAAGTAGCAATAAACACATCATGGATGCTAATAGACTGCAAGAATGGAAACGGGAAGTAGCGATAAACATGTCATGGATGCTAATAGACTGCAAGAATGGAAACAGGAAGTAGCGATAAACATGTCATAGATGCTAATAGGCTGCAAGAATGGAAACAGGAAGTAGCAATAAACACATCATGGATGCTAATAGGCTGCCAGAATGGAAACAGGAAGTAGCGATAAACACATCATGGATGCTAATAGGCTGCCAGAATGGAAACAGGAAGTAGTGATAAACACATCATGGATGCTAATAGACTGCAAGAATGGAAACAGGAAGTAGCGATAAACATGTCATGGATGCTAATAGGCTGCAAGAATGGAAACAGGAAGTAGCGATATACACATCATGGATGCTAATAATAATGATAAATGGGTTATACTTGTATAGCGCTTTTCTACCTTCAAGGTACTCATAATAGGCTGCAAGAATGGAAACAGGAAGTAGCAATAAACACATCATGGATGCTAATAGGCTGCAAGAATGGAAACAGGAAGTAGCGATAAACACATCATAGATGCTAATAGGCTGCCAGAATGGAAACAGGAAGTAGCAATAAACACATCATGGATGCTAATAGGCTGCAAGAATAGAAACAGGAAGTAGCAATAAACATATGGATGCTAATAGGCTGCAAGAATGGAAACAGGAAGTAGCAATAAACACATCATGGATGCTAATAGGCTGCAAGAATGGAAACAGGAAGTAGCGATAAACACATCATGGATGCTAATAGGCTGCAAGAATGGAAACAGGAAGTAGCAATAAACACATCATGGATGCTAATAATAATGATAAATGGGTTATACTTGTATAGCGCTTTTCTACCTTCAAGGTACTCATAATAGGCTGCCAGAATGGAAACAGGAAGTATCAATAAACACATCATGGATGCTAATAGGCTGCAAAAATGGAAACAGGAAGTAGCGATAAACACATCATGGATGCTAATAGGCTGCAAGAATGGAAACAGGAAGTAGCAATAAACACATCATGGATGCTAATAATAATGATAAATGGGTTATACTTGTATCGCGCTTTTCTACCTTCAAGGTACTCATAATAGGCTGCAAGAATGGAAACAGGAAGTAGCGATAAACACATCATGGATCCTAATAGGCTGCAAGAATGGAAACAGGAAGTAGCGATAAACACTTCATGGATGCTAATAGGCTGCAAGAATGGAAACAGGAAGTAGCAATAAACATATGGATGCTAATAGGCTGCCAGAATGGAAACAGGAAGTAGCAATAAACATATGGATGCTAATAGGCTGCAAGAATGGAAACAGGAAGTAGCGATAAACACATCATGGATGCTAATAGGCTGCAAGAATGGAAACAGGAAGTAGCGATAAACACATCATGGATGCTAATAATAATGATAAATGGGTTATACTTGTATAGCGCTTTTCTACCTTCAAGGTACTCATAATAGGCTGCAAGAATGGAAACAGGAAGTAGCGATAAACATGTCATGGATGCTAATAGGCTGCCAGAATGGAAACAGGAAGTAGCAATAAACACATCATGGATGCTAATAATAATGATAAATGGGTTTTACTTGTATAGCGCTTTTCTACCTTCAAGGTACTCATAATAGGCTGCAAGAATGGAAACAGGAAGTAGCGATAAACATGTCATGGATGCTAATAGGCTGCAAGAATGGAAACAGGAAGTAGCGATATACACATCATGGATGCTAATAATAATGATAAATGGGTTATACTTGTATAGCGCTTTTCTACCTTCAAGGTACTCATAATAGGCTGCCAGAATGGAAACAGGAAGTAGCGATAAACATGTCATGGATGCTAATAGGCTGCAAGAATGGAAACAGGAAGTAGCAATAAACACATCATAGATGCTAATAGGCTGCCAGAATGGAAACAGGAAGTAGCGATAAACACTTCATGGATGCTAATAGACTGCCAGAATGGAAACAGGAAGTAGCAATAAACATATGGATGCTAATAGGCTGCAAGAATGGAAACAGGAAGTAGCAATAAACACATCATGGATGCTAATAGGCTGCCAGAATGGAAACAGGAAGTAGCGATAAACACTTCATGGATGCTAATAGACTGCAAGAATGGAAACAGGAAGTAGCAATAAACATATGGATGCTAATAGGCTGCAAGAATGGAAACAGGAAGTAGCGATAAACACATCATGGATGCTAATAGGCTGCAAAAATGGAAACAGGAAGTAGCGATAAACACATCATAGATGCTAATTGGCTGCCAGAATGGAAACAGGAAGTAGCAATAAACATATGGATGCTAATAGGCTGCAAGAATGGAAACAGGAAGTAGCAATAAACACATCATGGATGCTAATAGGCTGCCAGAATGGAAACAGGAAGTAGCGATAAACACTTCATGGATGCTAATAGACTGCAAGAATGGAAACAGGAAGTAGCAATAAACATATGGATGCTATTAGGCTGCAAGAATGGAAACAGGAAGTAGCGATAAACACATCATGGATGCTAATAGGCTGCAAGAATGGAAACAGGAAGTAGCGATAAACACATCATGGATGCTAATAGGCTGCCAGAATGGAAACAGGAAGTAGCGATAAACATGTCATGGATGCTAATAGGCTGCAAGAATGGAAACAGGAAGTAGCAATAAACATATGGATGCTAATAGGCTGCAAGAATGGAAACAGGAAGTAGCAATAAACATATGGATGCTAATAGGCTGCCAGAATGGAAACAGGAAGTAGCGATAAACACATCATGGATGCTAATAGGCTGCAAGAATAGAAACAGGAAGTAGCAATAAACACATCATGGATGCTAATAGACTGCAAGAATGGAAACAGGAAGTAGCGATAAACACATCATGGATGCTAATAGGCTGCAAGAATGGAAACAGGAAGTAGCGATAAACACATCATAGATGCTAATAGGCTGCCAGAATGGAAACAGGAAGTAGCAATAAACATATGGATGCTAATAGGCTGCCAGAATGGAAACAGGAAGTAGCAATAAACACATCATGGATGCTAATAGGCTGCCAGAATGGAAACAGGAAGTAGCGATAAACACATCATGGATGCTAATAGGCTGCAAGAATAGAAACAGGAAGTAGCAATAAACACATCATGGATGCTAATAGGCTGCAAGAATGGAAACAGGAAGTAGCGATAAACACATCATGGATGCTAATAGGCTGCCAGAATAGAAACAGGAAGTAGCAATAAACACATCATGGATGCTAAAGGGGGGGAGGGGGGGGGGGGTTGGTGGTAGCGGGGTGTGTATATTGTTGCATCCCGGAAGAGTTAGTGCTGCAAGGGGTTCTGGGTATTTGTTCTGTTGTGTTTATGTTGTGTTACGGTGCGGATGTTCTCCCGAAATGTGTTTGTCATTCTTGTTTGGTGTGGGTTCACAGTGTGGCGCATATCTACCATGAATTGATTTACTTGGACCCCGACTTAAACAAGTGTAAAAACTTATTGGGGTGTTACTATTTAGTGGTCAATTGTACGGAATAGGTACTGTACTGTGCAATCTACTAATAAAAGTTTCAATCAATCAATCAATCAATTTGTAACAGTGTTAAAGTTGTTTATACGGCCACCCTCAGTGTGACCTGTATGGCTGTTGATCAAGTATGCCTTGCATTCACTTATGTGTGTGTAAAAGCGACTGGGCCGGCACGCTGTTTGTATGGAGGAAAAGTGGACGTGACGACAGGTTGTAGAGGACGCTAAAGGCAGTGCCTTTAAGGCACGTCCCCAATAATGTTGTCCGGGTGGAAATCGGGAGAAATTCGGGAGATTGGTTGCCCCGGGAGATTTTCGGGAGGGGCACTGAAATTCGGGAGTCTCCTGGGAAAATCGGGAGGTTGAAACCGATACCGATAATTTCCGATATTACATTTTAAAGCATTTATCGGCCGCTAATGTCGGCAGTCAGATATAATCGGACACGTGTGTGTGTGTGTGTGTGTGTGTGTGTGTGTGTGTGTGTGTGTGTGTGTGTGTGTGTGTGTGTGTGTGTGTGTGTGTGTGTGTGTCAGTGACGTGCAGTCACTAGAGGCAGGTGAGGCCCGCCATCATGGAAAGAAAAAAAAAAAAATTAAATTGTTATATGTATCCTGTGATTATACTATAAAGTTATTTTCCATTTAACTTCACCAGTTTTAGATTATTTTTATTCAAAATCACTGAATTTTCACATTTGCCGTTCAAATACTGAGAAGAGACGGTGCGGTGAACAGCAGCCAGTTGAGGCACGTCACTCAGTGCCTCAACATGGATTCCGGACTCGGCTAACTGCTGGCCTCCTGGGCAGTGAGACTGTATTGCTATATGAACTATATTATACATTTCCATAGTTTAGTTAGCTGAGGTATATAATGTACAGTGTATTTTGTCAACAACTGTATGTGTGTAACGTATTTCTTGTGCTGAGCGATCATAAAACGGCTGCAAAAGACGCACTGGCTGAGGCTCGCCTCCTGCACCCCCGCCGTAGAATTGTTATATCAACTAAAGCCCACACTTAAACTTTCCACGTGCAAGATTGAATCTATTTTAAAAAGTTATTTCATAGGAAGCCAAAAAGTGCAAAAACAATAATGTTGGTGTTGGAGGAGTTGTGAATGACTGCAGGGCCACAACATTAGATACACCTGCAGACTGCAGGTGTATCTAATTCACAACTCCTCCAACACGAACATTATTGTTTTTGCACTTTTTGGCTTCTTATTAAATAACTTTTGTAACCTATTTTATGGGCTTTCCTCTTTGTGATGTTAAGTTCCTGTTATGCGCTGTTATACAGTATATGCCTTGAGCTCTTATTTTGAAGGCGCTAAGAGCGTAAGTGATGTCACGTTGCGGAGGTTTTTGAAAGAAGGTAAATAAAGTGGTCCTCGTGTAAACTGGAGCCTCCGTGTTTGTTATTTTGTAGTTTCATACAGTATAGGCGACATTTATAAACCCTCGGTTACACTTTTTTAAATAGATTCAATCTTGCACGTGGAACATTTTAAGTGAGGGCTTTAGTTGCGGCGCATGGACTTAATTTCTAAGTAAAGGTAAGACCATAATAACGTTTTTTTTTTATTAAATGTGCTTTTTTGTGTGCTACAGTTAGTATGTGTAAAGTTAAAGTGAAGTTAAAGTAGCAATGATTGTCACACACACACTAGGTATAATGAAATTTGTCCTCTGCATTTGACCCATCCCCTTGATCACCCCCTGGGAGGTGAGGGGAGCAGTGGGCAGCAGTGGCGCCACGCCTGGGAATCATTGTTGGTGATTTAACCCCCAATTCCAACCCTTGATGCTGAGTGCCAAGCAGGGAAGAATGCTGGTATGAGCTTTTAAACATAACCCGTTAACTGCTGCCAATCAAATGGTGAATAAGATTTTTCTCATAATATCCACAATGTTCAGTGAGCAGGTTGTGTTTACCTTTGTTAGTTGCATTTTTCTTTTTTTTTTTGCACCATGACTAGGGAAGGTAGTTTGGATTGTGTGGTATAAATGCTGTGCTATTGTTCCAAAGTTATTTCAAGGGTGATTGATCTTATTTACTCACATTGTCCACAAGATGGTAGCGAATATGTGGCGTTCAGAAACTGTTTTGTATTTAAGATGAATTTGAAAGTTTTGTTGAACTGCTGGTGTCTCGCGGGTTCATGCGGGCTGTAGTTTGGACACCCCTGCTATAGCTAATGCTGCAATTTTCAATGCCAACAAAGAAATTGGTTCCAATGTAAGTAAAATAAGGCTACATTTAAAAAAGAAATTGCTAGCTTGATGCTAATATACATTAGCTTTGCTATTGGCATGCTACTGATTAGCATTAGCGATTTTACATGGCGATTTCAACCCCTCCATTTTTATAAATAAAAGTATAACTAAGATGCACATTACAATCAACCAGCTGGTGCATAATAAGTACTGTACTATACAGGGTGCAACAAAAAACATGAAATATTAGAAGTGTGAATCTTTGGGCACCGAACAAATCGATTCCAGATTCAGAATTAATTCTCGATTCAAACTGATTCTCGCAATATATTTGTTATAATAATTATATTGGATTGTTTTTCAAACATGGTACATGTTAGAAAAGATCCTTCTGCTTGCATGGGCCTGGCTTAAAAACATGAGAAAATATCAAAATGACTTGACTTTTTAGTATGTGGCCCTTTGTGGAAAAAGTTTAGGTGCCTTTTGATTTAAAATATTTGAAGCTTTCAAAATAATAATAAAATATACCTAAAATATAAACAGAGTTTAGTTATTTAATCAAACATTGAATAATACTGACTTATGCATGAATTGATTTGTAAATAATAATAAACACAGTTAAATATGTAACTGAACATTAATATTTTTGACCTACTAGGTTTTGCATTTAAACAATCATATTATTATTTTCATTCTTTTCTCACAGGGGGGAAACAACAGTAAAAATGTATTTAAAAAAGAGCAAAAAATGGTATGTAATGAGAAAAAGCTGAAATGTTGTAATAATTAATAATAATATAATTAGTCAGCAATAATACAAAGCCGACACTTTTAAAAAAATTTAAAAAAAAAAATATTTTTATTGAATTTTGCAGACAGTACAGTATGATGGATCATGGCAAGCCGACACTTTTTTTTAGCATTTTTTTTAAAATATCTAAATGGCCTCCGCATACTTGACTTTTTAGTATGTTTGTACACCCCAGAACTAAAGTATCAATATTCGATTAGGGCATAAAGATGTGGTATCGGCGGTATGGATCCGCACATCAACACGGGCTGTGGATGTTAGCTTCTGATGCTAGTAAAGATGTGTCCTCTGACAGGTGCACGCAGCACATGGCTTGTATCCTGCTGAGGAACATGAACACGCCCACTTCCTGCCCGGCGCCGCATCAGGTCGACGGTCCCGCCCCGGACCAGCGCCCCGCAGCCGACCCCAAGCAGAGCGCCACATGCCTGAGCGTCCGCCTGTACCACGCGGGCGGGGCGGAGAGCGTCCTCACCTACCCGCCCGGCGAGTACGTGGCGGAGGAGCTCTGCATCCTGGCGGCCAAAGCGTGCGGTGAGTCTTCCGTAGCGCACACGTGGAGGAGGCGTTCTGAGGGAATCCTAGACAGCAAGTGAACGCAACAGAGGACACAAAATGGCAGAAGTGTGTTTTAATCACGTAAACTAACTCTGTCAGTGCGTCCACTTCCGCTCTTGTGGTCGCCTTTGCTGCGCTACCATCAACTTCCTGTTTAGCTTCTGTCTGCTAAAAACCTGAGAGGACAACTTCCTCCATGCGTGTGTTGATGTGGTGGTGACAGCTCCACTAATGTTACGCAAAATGGACTTTTTAGGACAGTCGTGTCCGTTTGTGCGCCTTCTCTTTCACTTTTCTCACCAAAAACACTCCTTCCTCATGAACATTCAAGATCAACCAATACCATACCCATTATTAGTTGTCAAGAAGCACGATTGTTGCTATTAAAGTTATTTAAACATCAATACCCTATTTTCCATACTATAGAGCGCACTGGTATATAAGCCGCACCCACTCAATTTTAGAAGAAAAAAAGTACTTTTCCACATATAAGCGGCACCGGACTATAAGTGGCAGATATATACTTGTTGTGAAATGACTTATTTACTCAGAAATATTCTGTAAACGTTTATTTACATACCTTGATTGTTTCCAAATAGTGCAGTGGTTCTCAAACTTTTTTTGTCATCCCCCACTTTGGACAAGGGGGAGTTTTCAAGCCCCACCTGCCCCCATCGCCCCAACAGAGCGCTAATGCCAAGCTTTAACATTTTCAAATTTATTGAACATTAAGTTGTATACATTCAAACTCAATAACATAAAATAACATCAAGTTCAATGATAAATAAAATAACTGTGCAGCTGTGGTACAACTTGCATCAAGTTCAATAATAAATAAAATAACTTCCATCAAGTTCAATAATAAATAAAACAAAGTGTTATAATTTGCATCACGTTCATCCATCCATCCATCCATCTTCTTCCGCTTATCCGAGGTCGGGTCGCGGGGGCAGCAGCCTAAGCAGGGAAGCCCAGACTTTCCTCTCCCCAGCCACTTCGTCCAGCTCCTCCCGGGGGATCCCGAGGCGTTCCCAGGCCAGCCGGGAGACATAGTCTTCCCAACGTGTCCTGGGTCTTCCCCGTGGCCTCCTACCGGTCGGACGTGCCCGAAACACCTCCCGAGGGAGGCGTTCGGGTGGCATCCTGACCAGATGCCCGAACCACCTCATCTGGCTCCTCTCAATATGGAGGAGCAGCGGCTTTACTTTGAGCTCCCCCCGGATGACAGAGCTTCTCACCCTATCTCTAAGGGAGAGCCCCGCCACCCGGCGGAGGAAACTCATTTCGGCCGCTTGTACCCGTGATCTTGTCCTTTCGGTCATGACCCAAAGCTCATGACCATAGGTGAGGATGGGAACGTAGATCGACCGGTAAATCGAGAGCTTTGCCTTCTGGCTCAGCTCCTTCTTCACCACAACGGATCGATACAGCGTCCGCATTACTGAAGATGCCGCACCGATCCGCCTGTCGATCTCACGATCCACTCTTCCCTCACTCGTGAACAAGACTCCGAGGTACTTGAACTCCTCCACTTGGGGCAAGATCTCCTCCCCAACCCGGAGATGGCACTCCACCCTTTTCCGGGCGAGAACCATGGACTCGGATTTGGAGGTGCTGATTCCCATCCCAGTCGCTTCACACTCGGCTGCGAACCGATCCAGTGAGAGCTGAAGATCTTGGCCAGATGAAGCCATCAGGACCACATCATCTGCAAAAAGCAGAGACCTAATCCTGCAGCCACCAAACCAGATACCCTCAACGCCCTGACTGCGCCTAGAAATTCTGTCCATAAAGGTTATGAACAGAATCGGTGACAAAGGGCAGCCCTGGCGGAGTCCAACCCTCACTGGAAACGTGTCCGACTTACTGCCGGCAATGCGGACCAAGCTCTGACACCGATTATACAGGGAGCGAACCGCCACAATAAGACAGTCCGTTACCCCATACTCTCTGAGCACTCCCCACAGGACTTCCCGGGGTACACGGTCGAATGCCTTCTCCAAGTCCACAAAGCACATGTAGACTGGTTGGGCAAACTCCCATGCACCCTCAAGGACCCTGCCGAGAGTATAGAGCTGGCGTTCACAGCATCACGTTCAATAATAAAAATAAAAAAAAGTGATATAACTTGCATCAAGTTCAATAATAAATCAAAAAAAGTGTTATAACTTGCATCAAGTTCAATAATAAATCAAAAAAAGTGTTATAACTTGCATCACGTTCAATAATAAATCAAAAAAAGTGTTATAACTTGCATCAAGTTCAATAATAAATCAAATAAAAGTGTTATAACTTGCATCAAGTTCAATAATAAATCAAATAACTTGCATCAAGTTCAATAATAAATCAAAAAAAGTGTTATAACTTGCATCAAGTTCAATAATAAATAAAACAAAAGTGTTATAACTTGCATCAAGTTCAATAATAAATAAAAGAAAAGTGTTATAACTTGCATCAAGTTCAATAATAAATCAAAAAAAGTGTTATAACTTGCATCAAGTTCAATAATAAATCAAATAACTTGCACCAAGTTCAATAATAAATAAAACAAAGTGTTATAATTTGCATCACGTTCAATAATAAATAAAAAAAAGTGATATAACTTGCATCAAGTTCAATAATAAATCAAAAAAAGTGTTATAACTTGCATCAAGTTCAATAATAAATCAAATAAAAGTGTTATAACTTGCATCAAGTTCAATAATAAATCAAAAAAAGTGTTATAACTTGCATCACATTCAATAATAAATCAAAAAAAGTGTTATAACTTGCATCAAGTTCAATAATAAATCAAATAAAAGTGTTATAACTTGCATCAAGTTCAATAATAAATCAAATAACTTGCATCAAGTTCAATAATAAATCAAAAAAAGTGTTATAACTTGCATCAAGTTCAATAATAAATAAAACAAAAGTGTTATAACTTGCATCAAGTTCAATAATAAATAAAAGAAAAGTGTTATAACTTGCATCAAGTTCAATAATAAATCAAAAAAAGTGTTATAACTTGCATCAAGTTCAATAATAAATCAAATAACTTGCACCAAGTTCAATAATAAATAAAACAAAGTGTTATAATTTGCATCACGTTCAATAATAAATAAAAAAAAGTGATATAACTTGCATCAAGTTCAATAATAAATCAAAAAAAGTGTTATAACTTGCATCAAGTTCAATAATAAATCAAAAAAAGTGTTATAACTTGCATCACGTTCAATAATAAATCAAAAAAGTGTTATAACTTGCATCAAGTTCAATAATAAATCAAATAAAAGTGTTATAACTTGCATCAAGTTCAATAATAAATCAAAAAAAGTGTTATAACTTGCATCACATTCAATAATAAATCAAAAAAAGTGTTATAACTTGCATCAAGTTCAATAATAAATCAAATAAAAGTGTTATAACTTGCATCAAGTTCAATAATAAATCAAATAACTTGCATCAAGTTCAATAATAAATCAAAAAAAGTGTTATAACTTGCATCAAGTTCAATAATAAATAAAACAAAAGTGTTATAACTTGCATCAAGTTCAATAATAAATAAAAGAAAAGTGTTATAACTTGCATCAAGTTCAATAATAAATCAAAAAAAGTGTTATAACTTGCATCAAGTTCAATAATAAATCAAATAACTTGCACCAAGTTCAATAATAAATAAAACAAAGTGTTATAATTTGCATCACGTTCAATAATAAATAAAAAAGTGATATAACTTGCATCAAGTTCAATAATAAATCAAAAAAAGTGTTATAACTTGCATCAAGTTCAATAATAAATCAAAAAAAGTGTTATAACTTGCATCACGTTCAATAATAAATCAAAAAAGTGTTATAACTTGCATCAAGTTCAATAATAAATCAAATAAAAGTGTTATAACTTGCATCAAGTTCAATAATAAATCAAAAAAAGTGTTATAACTTGCATCACATTCAATAATAAATCAAAAAAAGTGTTATAACTTGCATCAAGTTCAATAATAAATCAAATAAAAGTGTTATAACTTGCATCAAGTTCAAAAATAAATCAAATAACTTGCATCAAGTTCAATAATAAATCAAAAAAAGTGTTATAACTTGCATCAAGTTCAATAATAAATCAAAAAAAGTGTTATAACTTGCATCAAGTTCAATAATAAATAAAACAAAAGTGTTATAACTTGCATCAAGTTCAATAATAAATAAAAGAAAAGTGTTATAACTTGCATCAAGTTCAATAATAAATCAAAAAAAGTGTTATAACTTGCATCAAGTTCAATAATAAATCAAATAACTTGCACCAAGTTCAATAATAAATAAAACAAAGTGTTATAATTTGCATCACGTTCAATAATAAATAAAAAAAAGTGATATAACTTGCATCAAGTTCAATAATAAATCAAAAAAAGTGTTATAACTTGCATCAAGTTCAATAATAAATCAAAAAAAGTGTTATAACTTGCATCACGTTCAATAATAAATCAAAAAAGTGTTATAACTTGCATCAAGTTCAATAATAAATCAAATAAAAGTGTTATAACTTGCATCAAGTTCAATAATAAATCAAAAAAAGTGTTATAACTTGCATCACATTCAATAATAAATCAAAAAAAGTGTTATAACTTGCATCAAGTTCAATAATAAATCAAATAAAAGTGTTATAACTTGCATCAAGTTCAATAATAAATCAAATAACTTGCATCAAGTTCAATAATAAATCAAAAAAAGTGTTATAACTTGCATCAAGTTCAATAATAAATAAAAGAAAAGTGTTATAACTTGCATCAAGTTCAATAATAAATAAAAGAAAAGTGTTATAACTTGCATCAAGTTCAATAATAAATCAAAAAAAGTGTTATAACTTGCATCAAGTTCAATAATAAATCAAAAAAAGTGTTATAACTTGCATCACATTCAATAATAAATCAAAAAAAGTGTTATAACTTGCATCAAGTTCAATAATAAATCAAATAAAAGTGTTATAACTTGCATCAAGTTCAATAATAAATCAAATAACTTGCATCAAGTTCAATAATAAATCAAAAAAAGTGTTATAACTTGCATCAAGTTCAATAATAAATAAAACAAAAGTGTTATAACTTGCATCAAGTTCAATAATAAATAAAAGAAAAGTGTTATAACTTGCATCAAGTTCAATAATAAATCAAAAAAAGTGTTATAACTTGCATCAAGTTCAATAATAAATCAAATAACTTGCACCAAGTTCAATAATAAATACAATAAAAGTGCCACTTTGCAAAAAAAAAAAAGGAGGAGCTATGCATTTGGCAAGACAGGGCAAGTGACAGCACTTTCCCCCAGGAGAGCCACCTTGCTTCACTGTGAAACAGCACGGCTGTATGATCAGCTCCCATTTCCTCACACATTGCAGAGAACAGTCGCACTTTCAGTGGTCGTGTTTTGATCAAATTTACCGCGCTCACAACATCTGTTAAAACCTCATTGAGTTCGGGGCTGAGCTGCCTTGACGCGAGTGCTTCCCGGTGAATGACACAGTGTGTGCCCGTCACATTTTTGTTTCTCTGCAGGCGCTGGCTCTGGCTCGACGACCTTTGAGGTGCGAGTCACAAATGTATATATTTGTGTAATTGTGGTCCACACATTAGCCTGCTACCCATCCGCGCGGAAGTTTGTTCCGCTTAGCCCCGCCCCCAATAGTTACTGTCTGTCAAACTTTCGCTTGTACCGAGAAATATAAAGCCTACAGTAAAAATAAGTACCGGTAATTTCCATTTATTTATATAGCGGATTTCACAGACAGAATCACAAAGTGATTTACAGTGTGTATAGAAAATGAAAGCATAGTAAAAAAAATAATCTAAGAATATAATAATAAAAATAAAAATTTAAAGTGAAATTTCCTCCCGTTCCTCGCGCCCCACCTGTCATGTCTCTATTCCCCACCAGTGGGGCGCGCCTCACACTTTGAGAAACGCTGGCATAGTGTCTGTGACTCGGCAGTAAAACGGCTGATCAAACAAAACAGAAGTCATCGCATGAATTAATTAGAGTGGACCCCGACTTAAACAAGTTGAAAAACTTATTCGGGTGTTGAGTTGAGTTGAGTTTGAGTTTATTTCAAACTTGCAAGTATACAACATGATACATCACAATCTCCAGTTTCTCTTTTCAACATGTTCGAAAAGGAGTAGGAAGAAGCAGAGGTTATTTAATCCTACCCCTTTTCTTTTACATAACAGTTGCTAAAACTTTTGTTCACTTCCTGTTCTCAATTTATTCACAATATACTCCATAAGTAATCACAATAAAATAAGTAAATAAATAATAATTGGTGAAGTAAGTTAGATTTCATATGTTGAGATAAGTAAGATTATTTTGTGAGTGAAAGAATGAAAGAATGGATGAGTTAAATAAATTCAGAATGTTTATCATGGTTCTTCTTCTTTGTACTTTGTGAACACTTTAACTTTGAAGAGTTTCCTGAAGTGGATCATATTAGTACATTGTTTGATTGCTTTGCTTAATCCATTCCATCATTTAATTCCACATACTGACATACTGAAGGTCTTAAGTGTTGTACGTGCATACAAATGTTTTAAATTACATTTCTCCCTAAGATTATATTTCTCCTCTTTTTTTGAGAAGAATTGTTGTATATTCTTGGGTAGCAGGTTATAGTTTGCTTTGTGTATCATTTTAGCTGTTTGCAAATTCACTATGTCGTAGAATTTCAGAATCTTTGATTCAATAAATAAAGGATTTGTGTGTTCTCTATATCCAACATGATGTATTATTCTAACTGATCTTTTTTGTAACACCGTTAATGAATGAAGTGTACTTTTGTAATTATTTCCCCATATTTCTGCACAATAACTCAGATATGGTAACACTAGTGAGCAGTAGAGAATATGAAGTGATTTTTTGTCTAGAACATGTTTTGCTTTATTCATTATTGACGTGTTTCTTGCTACTTTATGTTGTATATTTTTTACGTGAGATTTCCAGTTCAATTTATCATCAATCATTATACCTAGAAATTTGGTTTCATTTACTCTTTCAATTTCTATTCCGTCTATTTGTATTTGTGTTTGACTTTCTCTTCTACTGTTACCAAATAGCATTATTTTAGTTTTACTGAGATTCAACGATAGTCTGTTTTTGTCAAACCATCTTTTTAATTTGTTAATTTCTTCTGTTATTATTTGTAGTATCTTCTGTGTGTTCTCTCCTGAACAAAACGCTGTTGTATCATCCGCAAATAATACTAACTTTAAATCTTTTGTTACTTTACAAATGTCATTTATATATAGATTGAATAATTTAGGTCGTAGTATTGATCCCTGAGGTACACCACAGGATATATTTAACGTTGTAGAGGTGTGTTCGCCTACCTTCACGTATTGTTTCCTGTTCATTAGATAACTTCTTATCCAGTTTAAGACTAATCCTCTGATGCCATATCGTTCTAGTTTTTTGATTAAAATATTGTGATTAATTGTGTCAAATGCTTTAGTTAGATCCATAAAAACTGCTGCCGCACATATTTTATTATCTATAGCATTGGTAATTTCTTCTGTAATTTCAATTAAAGCCATCGAAGTTGAAACATTAGCTCTGTATCCATATTGATTTTCTTCGAGTATTCTATTTTTATTTATGAAACTCTCTAATCTGTTATTGAACAGTTTTTCAATGATTTTAGAAAATTGTGGAAGTAAGGAAACAGGTCTATAGTTTGTAAATTGATGTTTGTCGCCCGTCTTGTAAATTGGTGCAACTTTAGCTATTTTCATTTTGTTTGGAAATATACCTGTTTGAAATGATAGGTTACTAATATACATTAATGGTCCTGAGATCTCTTCAATAACCTTTTTTTATCGTTTCCATATCAATTTCATTACAATCAGTTGAAGTCTTGGATTTACATTTTTTCACGATTGTAACTATTTCCTCCTGTGTTACTATTTAGTGGTCAATTGTACAGAATATGTACTGTACTGTGCAATCTACTAATAAAAGTTTCAATCAATCAATCAAGCTAGCTCTCCAATCAGCTAAACAGACTCAATAACTCCACGGTGACGTTTTGGTGAATTTACTGAGGAATTTGTGAAAGTGAAACAATACAAAAAGAATGCCATTGTAAGTTAATAATACTAACACACAGACACTTGTAAACGTGTTAGCATATTAGCTAAGGCTAACGATGCGAGCTTGATTACATTACGATACCATGTACAAATATGCATGAAAACACTCCTCATCACACATGGGACACTTTAGTAAGTAAGAACTGTTTTAGTTATATTGTAAAACTACCAAATGTTGCTTGGAGAAGTCCGTACGAGTAGAAACGCTATGGACGGCTAAAAACCGGAACATCACTTGTACTTCCAGTTCAAAACTCAGTCTATACCAGTCCTAGTCAAATAGTGAGGCGTTCAGGGGATGTGACCTCAGGGAACATGCTTGTTTTTGCTGTACGAGAATATGATGACACGTGAATCTACCTTGAATTGATTAACGTTACCATTTAGTGGTCAATTGTACGGAATACGTACTGTACTGTGCAATCGACGTATAAAAGTCTCAATGTAGCACTCGGCTTCACTGTAAGCACGCTGGGAGGCAAGGAAAGACCGGTGTGTTGGTTCCCTTAATGTTAATAAGCTTTCAATGTTATGCAGAGGTGTACTTATAACAATTTTATAGACAATTTATACTTTTTATAGTCACGTTGGAGGGTCGGGGAGGGAGGGTAGCAAAAAATTGTCTTCTTCCAAGGGGGGGGAGGGTGTAACAGAAAAATATTGAGAAGCGCTGCCTTAAACAGAACGGCAATGTGACACCGGTAGTGAACAAAGTCGTCCAAAAGATGGCGCCGTAGCACCAACAATAACACCTTTTCAGTGTATTTGCTTGTTTTTGAAAAAATACAAAAATATTTGCATGATGGCCATCAGGGAGGTAAAAATCTATAAACTGGCCGCACCGTTTTATAAGCCGCAGGGTTCTTAGCATTGAAAAAAAGTAGCGGCTGATGGTCTGGAATTTACAGTAGTGTACGTCAGTCAACAGCTGGACATTATTTTGTTGTATATGTGGGATCAGTAGTGACATAATGTTTTATGTTGTGTTTAATTTAAACTTTATTATGTGTCTAAGAGGAGCATCGACATTTGCATTTCAAAATAAAAGAAATCTCCAGGGAAAATTGGTAAAAATACGGCATTTATAACTCATCATCTACTCATTTATGCCATTTTATAACACTGATGGCTTTAATACATTGTAGGGTTTCTGAAATGTCGTCAACAATGAAATAAAAACAATTCTGGGCTCCTTCACCTGGATTATAGTTGAGACATTTTTCAAAATGGCTGACATAATTTCTTCCTGAATGTTACAGAAAGTATGAGAACGTATGAGCGGCTGCCTGCTCTTCTTTACTTATATAATCACCTCATATTTGTCAAGATATTTACTCAAATGTTGACTCTTTTCTCTCGTCTTCACGCCCTTCACGTTGCGTTGTTATTCAATTAAATGACGGAACATGAAACTTGTGGCGCTCCTTTAAAGTTAAAAGTTAAAGTACCAATGATTGTCACACACACACACACACGCGCCTGGGAATCATTTTTGGTGATTTAACCCCCAATTCCAACCCTTGATGCTGAGTGCCAAGCAGGGAGGTAATGGCTCCTATTTTTATATTCTTTGGTATGACTCGGCCGGGGTTTGAACTCACAACCTACCGTTGTGTTGTTGTGAACGACATCATGGATGTAACATCAATGTACACACAATCATACACACACAACACATGTCATCTGTTGTGTTGTTGTGAACGACATCATGTATGTGACATCAATGTACAAACAATCATACCCACACAACACATGTCATCTGTTGTGTTGTTGTGAACGACATCATGTATGTATCATCAATGCACAAGAGGTAATGGCTCCCATTTTTATAGTCTTTGGTATGACTCGGCCGGGGTTTGAACTCACAACCTACCCATCTCAGGGCGGACACTCTAACCGCTAGGCCACATGAGCCCACGCTCCGTGCGTTGCGGACGGTGTCTTGTCGAGTTGCCAAAACGAATACAACGGGACCCGGGAAGACGCCGGCAATGAAGGACAAAACCCGGATTGGAAGTTTTGACATGTAAACAGGGGAGACGCGGAGACTGGAGAAGAATTTTCACAAGAAAACAAATAAATTCCCTGTCAAATAAAACATATTTTGGGAGAATTATTAACAAAGGGTGTTTTTTTAATTAATAGAAAATTGGTCTCCGGCAAAAAGGGAACTTTGGTTATTGCTAACTACTTCACTAGTGTCAGGTTCAAACACCTATTAGACAAGACAAGAAGCAAAGGAAATCAAACAGAGACAGGATTCAATTTAGCTCTTGAGGAGAGCGCCTGTGTGTCTGCGCCCTCGTACAGCGTCACCACACCGCTCTGACGAGGGAGTTCCATTTGGGCCTTTTCTGGTTAAATAGCATTACATTAGCTGCTCCTAAGGGGAGGTGGTCATAAACAGCTGTTGCACTTGGTCATAAACAGCTCAAAGAAAAGGTGCCTGGAGCTGCGTCAGGTCTGCTCCCTCTCTCCGTTTTGTAGATCCCGGTCAGGACAAGGTCTTCCTGTGGCTGTCAATAGATCAAAGAAACCGACACCTCCATGTCGCATCCCATCGCACACAGTGGAGTTTTACAAGCATTTTGCTTGATAAGATGAAAGACGGCTTTTGTCTTCTCGCAGGGCGAGCTGAAATCATGGGAACACAAAGTTGTGTGATAACTTATATACAATTATTCTGACAACTAGTTACTGTATTTTTTTAACTCTATATGTCTGCTGATGTAGTTCTGTTGGAGTCGTAAAAAAGAACAACAACAACAATACAGATTAAAAAAATGTATATACCGTATTTTCCGCACTATAAGGCGCACCTAAAAACCACAATTTTTCTCAAAAGCTGACAGTGCGCCTAATAACCCGGTGCGCTTTATTACGATTCATTTTCATAAAGTTTCGGTCTCGCAACTTCGGTAAACAGCCGCCATCTTTTTTCCCGGTAGAACAGGAAGCGCTTCTTCTTCTACGCAAGCAACCGCCAAGGAAAGCACTCGCCCCCATAGAACAGGAAGCGCTTCACCCGCCCCCATAGAACAGGAAGCGCTTCACCCGCCCCCGGAAGAAGAAGAAAAAACGCGCGGATATCACCGTACGTTTCATTTCCTGTTTACATCTGTAAAGACCACAAAATGGCTCCTACAAAACGATCCGGTTCATAAAAAGACGCAATCTCTCCATCCGCACACGGATTACTACCGTATTTCACAGCAACTGAACCGCACTGTGGAACGGGAGCACGTACGGTGAATATTCGCTCCACAGGGAATGAGAAGTCATCCTTCACTGTGGTTCTAGCTTGCCATGCTAACTTCCACCCATCCAAAAGAGACCTTTCCAGCCGGCGTCATCATAAAAGCTAACTCGAAGGGATGGATGGATGAAGAAAAGATGAGCGAGTGGTTAAGGGAAGTTTACGCGAAAAGGCCGGGTGGCTTTTTTCACACAGCTCCGAAGGCGAACACACCTTCACTAAGACGGGCAGATAGCGCCGGTCGACATACGCCAACATCTGCCAGTGGATCGTAAATGCCTGGGCAGATAGTTTCGGTCACAACTGTGGTCCGACCTTTCCGGAAGGCAGGATTCACAGAACTGCTGCACAACAGTGACACTGACTCCGGTGACTTCGACGAGACGGAACCGGCCATTTTGGATCCCGTATTCGCCCAACTTTTCAATTCGGACACCGAAGACGAAGAATTCGAAGGATTTACGAATGAAGAATAACTTCAGAAGGTGAGCGCTATGTTTATTTTGTGTGTTGTGACATTAACGTTCGAGCAACATTATGTTGCTATTGTTCTACACCATTTTGAATTTTACTATGTTTGTGATTGCACATTTGCGTACATTTTGGGACAGAGTTGTTAGAACGCTGGTTTTCAATATATTATTAAAGTTTGACTGAACTATCTGACTGTTTTTTTGACATTCACTTTAGCGCAGCGTTTTTTTGACATTCACTTTAGCGCAGCGTAGGCGCGGCTTTTAGTCCGGGGCGGCTTATTGGTGGACAAAATTATGAAATATGTAATTCATAGAAGGTGCGGCTAATAATCCGGTGCGCCTTATAGTGCGGAAAATACGGTACATCAAAATGGCAAATATCGTGCCGATCTGAGAGGGGGATTCATACAAAAGGTGTCTATCAGTCAGTTGCAGACGTCTGATGGTTTTCTTCTTCTTTAGCTTACCGGCTGAACTAGCATGGGTGTAATGTTAGCACGTAGCTAACATAGCTATGCTAGAGTCGCTAATGTTTGTGTCCTCATGCATAGGGATGGGTACCGTTCACATTTCAACCCATACGATGCCAATTCCCAGTACTCAACAATACATTTTTTTGTGTGTTAAAAAAATGTTAATTGTTTGACAATAAAAATATACTTTTTAATGTAACATTTAAAAATGAGCTGATTATGTTATATATTGTTTTATTATTACATTAAAATCTCATTTGCAATGCAGTTGCACTTCCAACACATTAGAGGGCAGTACCGTGTAGGCTCCTATGGTATGTTGTCTAAAGAGGAAGTAGCTTTTTACATGAAGTTATATGTGGTATGCTCAGAGGTGGGTAGAGTAGCCAGAAATTGTACTCAAGTAAGAGTACTGTTACTTTAGAGATTTATTACTCAAGTAAAAGTAAGGAGTAGTCACCCAAATATTTACTTGAGTAAAAGTAAAAAGTATGTTGTGAAAAAACTACTCAAGTACTGAGTAACTGATGAGTAACATACACACACATCATATATATATATATATATATATATATATATAAATATATATATATATACACACACACACATATATATATATATACACACACACACACATATATATATATATATATATATATACATACATTGATATATACAGTATATAATTTATATTTATTTATTTTGCCGTTTTTGTTTACATGTTAAAGGTGTTTTAATGAATATACATGCATGTTTAACACATATAGATTCCTTTCTTTCATGAAGACAAGAATATAAGTTGGTGTATTACCTGATTCTGATGACTTGCATTGATTGTAATCAGACAGTAGTGATGATAACGTCCACGTTTTCAAATGGAGGAGAAAAAAAGTTCCTCCTTTTTGTCTAATACCACCTGAAAGTGGTTGGTTTTTGGATTCTTATTTGTCCAGCTTCCATATTCGTTTTTATAGACTTTACAAGAAATACATTGGCGGCAAACTCCTTAGCTTGCTAGCTTGTTTGCACTGGCTTTCGGAGACTCTTATTTTGAAAGCGCAGGCGCGATGGAGCGGCACTTTTATTGTGAAGACAGGAACTGTGCAGTCAGTCTTTAGGCTTTTGACGGGATGTACGGTTGAAATAATAAAGGTTTTTTTTTTCCTTCACACTTTTGATTGATTGATTGAAACTTTTATTAGTAGATTGCACAGTACAGTATATATTCTGTACGATTGACCACTAAATGGTAACACCCCAATACGTTTTTCAACTTGTTTAAGTCAGGTCACGTGACCGCCTGGCTCTGTTTGATTGGTCCAACGTCACCAGTGACTGCATCTGATTGGTGGAACGGAGTGAACGTCTCACCAGTGACTGTATTCGTTGAAACGCAGGCACTATGAAGGTCTGTCTGACAGACCAAAACAAACAAAGCGTGCATTAACAGATCGATAAAAATTAGTAGCGAGTAGCGAGCTGAATGTAGATAAAAGTAGCGGAGTAAAAGTAGCGTTTCTTCTCTATAAATATACTCAAGTAAAAGTAAAAGTATGTTACATTAAAACTACTCTTAGAAGTACAATTTATCCCAAAAGTTACTCAAGTAGATGTATCGGAGTAAATGTAGCGCGTTACTACCCACCTCTGGGTATGCTGCACCCTACAAAGTGTTAATATTGTAAGTATTGCGCGTTTTACATACCAGCTGTTTGATTAAAACATTCACCTTAGTTGTACTTTTCATGACCAAATTTGGTGGTGTGGAAATCGCCATGTAGAATGGCTAATGCTAATAGTAGCCTGTCTATGGCAAATCCAATGTAAATTAGCAGAGGAGTGGAGCCTTACTTAAGTTTGGAGTGTTCCCTAACAAGCCTGCTTGCTTTGTTGCAACATTGCTTCGATTAGTTCGGCCGAGTCCGCTCTCAGTGCTGCTTGAGTGATTGAAATGGAAATATGGCACGGTTTGATTTGACATGAATGGACTGTGGCAGCCATTCCTACACATGATAGGGGACCTTGAGTTGGACTAAGCAAAATGTTCCCGGCAGGTATCGCTCCTTTGTACTTCAACTTGTTCGGCCTGATGAGGGAGAGCGAGCGGCTGTGGTTTCCTCTCAACCACGTCTTCAAACTGCAGCCTCCAGCCAGCGAGATCCTGCACTTCAGAATCAGGTGAAAGTGGAAGACAGGTGGTGACGTCAGCTGGTGAGTCTGATGATGTTTCTCCCGGCAGGCATTACTTTCCTGGCTGGTACAACAGCGGCACTTCCTCCTACGCTCACCGCTGTGGTCTCTCCAAGGGCCTGGACAGTCCTGTGATGGACGACACCGTCATGGCATACCACTTTTTCCAGGTCAGTTGGCTGTGCCACCACAGATGCCGCAAGGCGGAACAAAATGGCTCTCTCAAATGTATTTAAAAACATCAGCTTCTTATTGTTTTGGGATTTTTTCTCTGCAATAAAGAAATGTCCAGAGAAAGCTAAGTAGGGAGGTTAATTTATGTCTTTATTAGGAAAGCTTTTTTTTTTTTACACTGAATTTATGGAACAGATTTTTTTGCCTTTCAATTTTGTGAACTGAATTTTTTTGTACAATTTTATTGATAAAAAATAATATAATAATAATAATAGTATAAAATTCAGTGTAAAAAATTGAGTGCTAAAAAAAATCTTTGTATGAAAATTCAGTGGTAAAAAATTTTGTGTAAAAAAAAATTAAGTGTGTAAATATTCACTGTATAAAAATTCAGTGTAAAACATAAGTGTAAACAATTAAATGTAAAATAATTCAGTGTGTACAAATTCAGTGTAAAATAATCTGTAAAAAAAATTAAATGTAAAAAATTCAGTGTTTTAAAATTCAGTCTATAAAAATTCAGTGTAAAAAAAGCAATTGGGTGTAAATATTCACTGTATAAAAATTCAGTGTAAACTATATAAGTGGGAAAAAAAATTCAATGTAAAAGAATTCAGCATACAAAAATTAAGTGTGTAAATATTCACTGTATAAAAATTCAGTGTAAACTATATAAGTGTAAAAAAAAATTAAATGTAAAAGAATTCAGTGTGTACAAAATCAGTGTAAAATAATCTGTAAACAAATTAAATGTAAAAAATTCAGTGTTTTAAAATTCAGTCTATAAAAATTCAGTGTAAAAATAGCAATTGTGTGTAAATATTCACTGTATAAAAATTCAGTGTAAACTATATAAGTGTAAAAAAAATTAAATGTAAAAGAATTCAGCGTACAAAAATTCAGTGTGTACAAATTCACTGTATAAAAATTCAGTGTAAACTACATAAGTGTAAAAAAAAATTAAATGTAAAAGAATTCAGTGTGTACAAATTCAGTGTAAAATAATCTGTAAACAAATTAAATGTAAAAAAATTCAGTGTTTTAAAATTCAGTCTATAAAAATTCAGTGTAAAAATAGCAATTGTGTGTAAATATTCACTGTATAAAATTTCAGTGTAAACTATATAAGTGTAAAAAAAATTAAATGTAAAAGAATTCAGCGTACAAAAATTCAGTGTGTACAAATTCACTGTATAAAAATTCAGTGTAAACTACATAAGTGTAAAAAAAAATTAAATGTAAAAGAATTCAGTGTGTACAAAATCAGTGTAAAATAATCTGTAAACAAATTAAATGTAAACAAATTAAATGTAAAAAATTCAGTGTTTTAAAATTCAGTCTATAAAAATTCAGTGTAAAAATAGCAATTGTGTGTAAATATTCACTGTATAAAAATTCAGTGTAAGCTATATAAGTGTAAAAAAAATTAAATGTAAAAGAATTCAGCGTACAAAAATTCAGTGTGTACAAATTCACTGTATAAAAATTCAGTGTAAACTACATAAGTGTAAAAAAAAATTAAATGTAAAAGAATTCAGTGTGTACAAAATCAGTGTAAAATAATCTGTAAACAAATTAAATGTAAAAAAATTCAGTGTTTTAAAATTCAGTCTATAAAAATTCAGTGTAAAAATAGCAATTGTGTGTAAATATTCACTGTTTAAAAATTCAGTGTAAACTATATAAGTGTAAAAAAAATTCAATGTAAAAGAATTCAGCGTACAAAAATTAAGTGTGTAAATATTCACTGTATAAAAATTCAGTGTAAACTATATAAGTGTAAAAAAAAATTAAATGTAAAAGAATTCAGTGTGTACAAAATCAGTGTAAAATAATCTGTAAACAAATTAAATGTAAAAAATTCAGTGTTTTAAAATTCAGTCTATAAAAATTCAGTGTAAAAATAGCAATTGTGTGTAAATATTCACTGTATAAAAATTCAGTGTAAACTATATAAGTGTAAAAAAAATTAAATGTAAAAAATTCAGTGTTTTAAAATTCAGTCTATAAAAATTCAGTGTAAAAATAGCAATTGTGTGTAAATACTCACTGTATAAAAATTCAGTGTAAACTATATAAGTGTAAAAAAAATTAAATGTAAAATAATTCAGCATACAAAAATTCAGTGTGTACAAATTCACTGTATAAAAATTCAGTGTAAACTACATAAGTGTAAAAAAATTAAATGTAAAAGAATTCAGTGTGTACAAATTCAGTGTAAAATAATCTGTAAAAAATAAAATTAAAAAAAATTAAATGTAAAAAATTCAGTGTTTTAAAATTCAGTCTATAAAAATTCAGTGTAAAAATAGCAATTGTGTGTAAATATTCACTGTATAAAAATTCAGTGTAAACTATATAAGTGTAAAAAAATTTAATGTAAAAAATTCAGTGTTTTAAAATTCAGTCTATAAAAATTCAGTGTAAAAATAGCAATTGTGTGTAAATACTCACTGTATAAAAATTCAGTGTAAACTATATAAGTGTAAAAAAAAATTAAATGTAAAATAATTCAGCATACAAAAATTCAGTGTGTACAAATTCAGTGTAAAATCTGTTAAAAAATTACACTTAAAAAAAAATGCAGTGTTTTAAAATTTTGTCTATAAAAATTTCAGTGTAAAAAAAAATTGTGGATAAAAATTCACTGTAAAAAGAATTTCAGTGTATAAAATTCAGCGTATAAAAATTCAGTTTAAAAAAATTGAGTGTAAAAAAATCAGTGTATACAAATTCAGTGTATTAAAATTAAATGCAAAACAATTCAGTGTTTAAAAATTCATTGTAAAAAAAATTCATTGGAAAATTCAATGTATGAAAAATCAGTGTATAAAAATTCAATGTAAAAAAATTATTTGTATAAAAACTAAATGATAGGTTGATTGGCAACACTAAATGGTCCCTAGTGTGTGAATGTGAGTGTGAATGTTATCTGTCTATCTGTGTTGGCCCTGCGATGAGGTGGTGACTTGTCCTGGGTGTATACCACCTACCGCCTGTGTGCAGCTGGGATAGGCTCCAGCAGATGGATGGATGGAAAAACTAAATGTAAAAAAATTCAGTGCTGAAAAATTCAGTGTAAATAAATTCAGTGTTGAAAAATTTGCTGCCTCAAAAAGCAAGACTCGCTTCCGGTAAATTAAGACTGTAGCAATCAATCCTATCTCAGAGTCAACCAATGAGGTATCAAGTTTGAAGTCACGTGACACTGGTCTTGCAAAACAGCATAAAAAGGCGGTTAGCTGGGCTCCTTGGGCATAGCAACATAATTAACATTTCAACGTTTTCCAACTATAGAAATTCAGTTCCATAATTCAGTATCAAAAAAAACGTTTGTATTAGAACAGGCCCGGCCCTAACCAATCTGGCGCCCTAGGCAAGATTTTAGGTGGCGCCCCCCCACATCGGCAGTGAAGTGTATATACTCACAAGAAACCGAATTGCTTTGTCTTTGACCTTTTTTTTTTACTTACAACCAGAGGTGGGTAGTAACGCGCTACATTTACTCCGTTACATCTACTTGAGTAACTTTTGGGATAAATTGTACTTCTAAGAGTAGTTTTAATGCAACATACTTTTACTTTTACTTGAGTATATTTATAGAGAAGGAACGCTACTTTTACTCCGCTACTTTTATCTACATTCAGCTCGCTACTCGCTACTAATTTTTATCGATCTGTTAATGCACGCTTTGTTTGTTTTGGTCTGTCAGACAGACCTTCATAGTGCCTGCCTTACTGGTGACGTTTCACTTCGTTCCACCAATCAGATGCAGTCACTGGTGACGTTGGACCAATCAAACAGAGCTAGGTGGTCACATGACCTGACTTAAACAAGTTGAAAAACTTATTGGGGTGTTACCATTTAGTGGTCAATTGTATGGAATATGTACTGTACTGTGCAATCTAATCATAAAAGTTCCAATCAATCAATCAAAAGTGTGAAGGAAAAAATATACTTTTTTTATTTCAACCGTACATCCCGTCAAAAGCCTCAAGACTGACCGCACATGAGGACGTTCCTGTCTTCACAATAAAAGTGCCGCTCCATCGCGCCTGCGCTTTCAAAACAAGAGTCTCCGAAAGCCAGCGCAAACAAGCTAGCAAGCTACGGAGTTTGACGCCAATATATTTCTTGTAAAGTGTATAAAAACGAATATGGAAGCTGGACAAATAAGGTGCCAAAAACCAACCACTTTCATGTGGTATTAGACAGAAAGGAGGAACTTTTCTTCTCCTCCATTTGAAAACGTGGACGTTATCATCACTACTGTCTGATTACAATCAACGCAAGTCATCAGAATCAGGTAATACACCAACTTATATTCTAGTCTGCATGAAAGAAAGGAATCTATATGTTAAACATGCATGTATATTCATTAAAACATCTTTAACATGTAAACAAAAACAGCAAAATAAATACATATAAATTATATACTGTATATATCAATGTATATGTATGTATATATATATATATATATATATATATATATATGTGTGTGTGTGTGTATGTTACTCATCAGTTACTCAGTACTTGAGTAGTTTTTTCACAACATACTTTTTACTTTTACTCACGTAAATATTTGGGTGACTACTCCTTACTTTTACTTGAGTAATACATCTCTAAAGTAACAGTACTCTTACTTGAGTACAATTTCTGGCTACTCTACCCACCTCTGCTTACAACTATACCTAATATATAAAGGGGTGGAAAAGTGACTATTACCTGCAGGGCAAACATTAGCTAACCAGAAGGCAATAACAATGTAAACAAAAAACACCTGCTTAAAAGATCTAATACAAATGTCCCTGAGGAATGTAAGGTGGGAGTACTGTAATTACCTAACGTTACATTATTATTTTCCATAACAATTTAGCCCCCTCCACAATATTAACCCGACGTTAAAACAGAACTAGCTATTTATTGATTAGCAATTGCCGAATCATGTAACATTAGCTTAATGCTAAAAAGCCAGGTTACTATCACATTCTGTAACAGACAAATAATTTCATGTAGGCTAACGTTACCTACCTGCTACCTCTGTCTTTTCTCGTTTCTCCTCCTCTTCTTTTCTCTTTTTTCTTCCCTGGGCACCTGACAGTTTTGGCCGTTTTGACATCTTGTGTTGATTTTTTGATGTGGTGACGTCCAAAAAGAGTCATGATACGGGAAGGGGGGGGGGGGGGCACCGTGCGGGGGGAAGGGGGGGGCGTAATGTTGTAACAAATAATATTTCTATTAAATAGGCTTTAATTTGCATTTTAATTAACGTGGGATTATTTTTTGTATTTAGAAATAATAGTACCAACTTTTTTCTCTTTTTTTTTTCTCCAACATTTGTGGCACTGGCGTGGCGCCCCCTGATGGACGGCGCCCTTAGCATTTGCCTATACGGCCTATGCCACAGGCCGGCCCTGTATTAGAAACACAAATGAACCTTCATACAAAGTATTACGTTTTGGGGTGAGGAAAGATGAGCAGAAGAAAGGCCTTATCTGATTGTCATATAACCAAAAACAGCGATGTTTTGGTTAAATCTTAAGTAAGGCTGTAATACAGCATCAATCACAAAATAAACCCATTTGGAGAGGAACCTTTGACCAAAAGACAAATACAATATAAGTTAGTGACAACATCATTTTTCTCTGCAGGAAATGTGACTGTAAATATGTTGTTTACGACATTTATAAAATTTTTGGTACCGTCAATTGGGCAAAGTATTTTCTTTGGGAAATTTGGAATTTCTTTATTTTTTTGTTTTTTTGCTAGTGGCGAAGCGACTTCCTGGGCGGCAGGGTTGTGATGCCAATGGGCCACGAGGCCCAGGAAGAGTGTCTGGGCATGGCCGTGCTGGACATGATGCGTCTGGCCAAAGAGAGCGGCCAATCACCTGTCAGCATCTACAATGATACCAGGTACCATCATGATACTCACTTGTGTTGTAATTATACTTACATATTACCAGAGGTGTGGACTCGAGTCACATGACTTGGACTCGAGTCAGACTCGAGTCATGAATTTGATGACTTTAGACTGGACTTGACAAAATGTAAAAAGACTTGCAACTCGACTTAGACTTTAACATCAATGACTTGTGACTTCACTTGGACTTGAGCCTTTTGAATTGACATGACTTGACATGACTTGCTACTTTCCCCAAAACCCAAAGATGAAAAAGTTATTCGGGAGCGCCCCGTATTTTTCATTGTGTACTTGTCTATCAGCATTGCGTGTGTCAGCTGGTGTGGTCTCAGTACAACAGCCAATCAAATTAGATCTACTTTGTTTTCATCACACAGCATTCATCCAATCAAATTGCAGGACAACCAACGAAGAAGACATGTCCAAACCACACGCCAGTGAACAAATAATGATACCTAAAATAATTTTGTTTGGGTATAAAAATTCCGCCCGATTGTAGCTGAGATAGGCTCCAGCGCCCCCCGCGACCCCAAAGGGAATAAGCGGTAGAAAATGGATGGATGGATGGATATAAAAATTACGAGGTGGTCAACACAAAACGGTTTGCAGTATGCAACACATGCGGTTCGAAAATTACTGATGGAGAGGAAACAACTTCCAACTTCGTCCGGCATTTGAAGTTGCACAAAGAACGGTAAGTTTTGAATGTAAGATAACGTTTATTGGCTAAGTAACGTGACTTTTATTTGCTGTGTAGTTAAATCAGTGAGGCTGTAAACTCACTGCTAACGTTATAACGTTATTGCAAACACGGGAATCTGTTGCAGTTCACTACCTTATTCATACTTTTTGTTCAGTGATTTTTTTTAAGCAGGGTTACGTTAGTCAATATATCACACGTAACGTTAGACGGCGGTCAGCAGCACCGCGTATTTTAGCCACCTAAAAAAAGACAAAAATAGTAAAATAAAGGTCAGTTAAAATGTATACTATATTATGAATATGTGTACCGTTTTAGCTAGCTTTCTGACATACTGTTGGTTGTTTACCTCAGTGGTCCCCAACCACCGGGCCGCGGCCCGGTACTGGTCCGTGGATCGATTGGTATCGGGCCGCACAATAATTTTTTTCATTTTTTTCTTTTTTTAATTAAATCAACATAAAAAACACAAGATACACTTACAAGTAGTGCACCAACCCAAAACAACTCTCTCCCCCCTTTTGTTCTGGGCATTGAACATGAAGACTCTTCCTTCACTGTTCCGAGTGGCCATGAGAGTCTTGGCAGTGCCTGCCTCCAGTGCTCCAGTGGAGCGAGTTTTCAGCCATGGTGGCATCATACTACGCCCCCATCGTGCACAAATGACTGACAGACTCTTGGCTAATTTGGTCTTTTGCAAATGCAATGCAGCATAGGGCCCTGACATATAAAAAGTACAACTTTTTTGTTATGTTCACGTATATGTCATGTTTTTTCAATGTTAACACTTTTGTACAAATAAGTACATTTGCACTTTATTTTTCAATGTGTTTGTTCTGTAAAGGAATGAGTTAATGTTTAAAATGACTGGTTAATAGTGCTATTATAAAGTGCAATGTCAGCACAATTTTCTTTCCTGCAATTTAAAATGCACTTGTTTTAATAAATAAATACAGCGTTTGAAAAGCATACACAATCTGTGTTAATATATTAGTCTGTGGTTAAAATGACTTGAAAGGACTCGAAACTCAAAATGCAGGACTTAGGACTTGACTTGAGACTTTCCAGTCTTGACTTTGGACTTGACTCGGGGCTTGCCTGTCTTGACTCGGGACTTGACTCGGACTTGAGGGCAAAGACTTGAGATTTACTTGTGACTTGCAAAACAATGACTTGGTCCCACCTCTGCATATTACTGACACATACAAAGTCTCCAAGGCAGAAGCCGATTAGAAAGTATCCAGTAACAAAGGTGTCTGCATCATTCAACTTACTGTCTCAAGAGCTTAACTTTATGAATTATTGTGGCCACTAGGGGTCGCCAAAAAAAGCAATAACCACTTCAACTTAAAAACAGCTTATGAGGCAGATTGTGATAAAACCTGTTCCAGACAGTTAATAATAAATGTGTTAGTGTTGTTCTCTGTTTGACTCATTTCACTTTCTAACATTCCCCAATACAAAATAATTGATGGATACATGAATCATGCTGATATCGATATCGGTATTGTATAGGAGAGTTAAAAAGTTGTATCAGGACATGGGATGCGCTACTTTTTTGAGATCCACGTAAAATTCAACGCTGTCATGTTACGGTGCCTGCGTTGCCGACTCAGCCGCCTCATCACACCTCGGCTAAGTTGATGCTAATATACATTGTCTTAGCCATTGACATGCTTCCAACTAGCATTAGCGATTCTACATGGCGATTTCAACACCTCCAAATGTGCTAATGGAAACTATAACACAATACTTACAGTATTAACACTTTTTAGGGCGCAACAAAATACAACAAGTGGACAGCAGTTGTCATAATGAGCTCATTTTTAAATGTTGCAATAAAAATCTGTTAACACACACAAAAGTACCGGATATTGGTACCGTTGAGTACTGGTATCGATACCCAGGTACGGGGAATCGATACCGTATGTGTTTGAATGTGAAAGTGCATCGATACAAGCCGTACACTGACTACTCTGAAGCATAGCCAAGGTGAGCGTTAAGGCCTAACATAAATGCTTGCGATCCCCTGGTCCCCAGCTACAAGTCCTTCCTGCCCAGCTGCATGCGTAGCCGCATCCAAAGGTACAACATCTTGACCCGCAAGCGGATCCGCTTCCGCTTCAAGAAGTTCATCCAGCAGTTCAGCGAGTGCAAGGCCACCGTGTGCAAGCTGCGCCTCAAGTACCTGATGAGCCTGGAGACGCTGCTCCCGTCGCTGCACACCGAGCGCTTCCACGTGGCCGACCTGTCGGCGCACCGCCTCACCATCGTCGTCACGGGCAACAAGGGCATCCAGTGGTCCACAGGGGCAACCGCGGAAGCGGAGGAGGTGAGGAGAGGATTTTGTTGTTGCCGTGGTAACTAGGGCCGACACTGATGACTATCTTGGTAGTTGACGAGTCTTAACGAGTAGTCGACTAATGGGACGATGAAGCGTACACATATTCAGTGGCTCTATTAATAATAAAAGAAGAAAAAAAGACCTAGTATTGAGAAAATGTAAGAAATGTAGCCCTGTGATGAGGTGGCGTCTTGTCCAGGGTGTTTCCCGCCTTCCGCCCGAATGCAGCTGAGATAAGCTCCAGCACCCCCCGCGACCCTAAAAGGGACAAGCGGTCGAAATTGGATGGATGGATGGATATTGTAAGACATGTGCTTACTAACATTCACACATCTGTCAGAAAATATCAGAAATGGAATAAGTAACAATTGGTTAGATTTTGGGGCTGATCCGGATCACTTCAATCATGTTTCTGTGTGCATATACAGGTAAAAGCCAGTAAATTAGAATATTTTGAAAAACTTGATTTATTTCAGTAATTGCATTCAAAAGGTGTAACTTGTACATTATATTTATTCATTGCACACAGACTGATGCATTCAAATGTTTATTTCATTTAATTTTGATGATTTGAAGTGGCAACAAATGAAAATCCAAAATTCCGTGTGTCACAAAATTAGAATATTACTTAAGGCTAATACAAAAAAGGGATTTTTAGAAATGTTGGCCAACTGAAAAGTATGAAAATGAAAAATATGAGCATGTACAATACTCAATACTTGGTTGGAGCTCCTTTTGCCTCAATTACTGCGTTAATGCGGCGTGGCATGGAGTCGATGAGTTTCTGCCACTGCTCAGGTGTTATGAGAGCCCAGGTTGCTCTGATAGTGGCCTTCAACTCTTCTGCGTTTTTGGGTCTGGCATTCTGCATCTTCCTTTTCACAATACCCCACAGATTTTCTATGGGGCTAAGGTCAGGGGAGTTGGCGGGCCAATTTAGAACAGAAATACCATGGTCCGTAAACCAGGCACGGGTAGATTTTGCGCTGTGTGCAGGCGCCAAGTCCTGTTGGAACTTTAAATCTCCATCTCCATAGAGCAGGTCAGCAGCAGGAAGCATGAAGTGCTCTAAAACTTGCTGGTAGACGACTGCGTTGACCCTGGATCTCAGGAAACAGAGTGGACCGACACCAGCAGATGACATGGCACCCCAAACCTTCACCCAACCATGCAAATTTTGCATTTCCTTTGGAAATCGAGGTCCCAGAGTCTGGAGGAAGACAGGAGAGGCACAGGATCCACGTTGCCTGAAGTCTAGTGTAAAGTTTCCACCATCAGTGATGGTTTGGGGTGCCATGTCATCTGCTGGTGTCGGTCCACTCTGTTTCCTGAGATCCAGGGTCAACGCAGCCGTCTACCAGCAAGTTTTAGAGCACTTCATGCTTCCTGCTGCTGACCTGCTCTATGGAGATGGAGATTTCAAGTTCCAACAGGACTTGGCGCCTGCACACAGCGCAAAATCTACCCGTGCCTGGTTTACGGACCATGGTGTTTCTGTTCTAAATTGGCCCGCCAACTCCCCTGACCTTAGCCCCATAGAAAATCTGTGGGGTATTGTGAAAAGGAAGATGCAGAATGCCAGACCCAAAAACGCAGAAGAGTTGAAGGCCACTATCAGAGCAACCTGGGCTCTCATAACACCTGAGCAGTGCCAGAAACTCATCGACTCCATGCCACGCCGCATTAACGCAGTAATTGAGGCAAAAGGAGCTCCAACCAAGTATTGAGTATTGTACATGCTCATATTTTTCATTTTCATACTTTTCAGTTGGCCAACATTTCTAAAAATCCCTTTTTTTGTATTAGCCTTAAGTAATATTCTAATTTTGTGACACACGGAATTTTGGATTTTCATTTGTTGCCACTTCAATTCATCAAAATTAAATGAAATAAACATTTGAATGCATCAGTCTGTGTGCAATGAATAAATATAATGTACAAGTTACACCTTTTGAATGCAATTACTGAAATAAATCAAGTTTTTCAAAATATTCTAATTTACTGGCTTTTACCTGTATGCTCGCAACCCTGCACAGACAACAAAGACAGAGGATGAATGACGAGAGTGTTCACTCTGTTTCTATTATTTTGCTTCCTTCAACTCAAAAAGTTAACGACGTGTTTGCATGTAACTTTCAGGAAAAGTCCAAAATGGGATTAGGAAGAAGTTGTTACATTTTGGGGCTGATCCGGATCATTTCTACGGGGCCGCACCGGACTATAAGTCGCAGATATATACATTGTGAAATGAGTTATTTACACAGAAATATTCTGTAAATGTTTATTTACATACCTTAATTGCTTCTAAACGGTGTCTGAAACATGACAGTTAAACGGCTGATCAATCAAAACAGAAGTCCTTGCCATGGACCCACTAGCTGTGGAAGCTACTGGGTCCATGGAAATACTTGATTCGTTCGCGAACGCCCCATCTCTATCACCGACTTTTTACAAACCCCGTTTCCATATGAGTTGGGAAATTGTGTTAGATGTAAATATAAACGGAATACAATGATTTGCAAATCTATTTCAAGCCATATTCAGTTGAATATGCTACAAAGACAAGATATTTGATGTTCAAACTCATAAACTTAATTTTTTTATTGCAAATAAAAATTAACTTAGAATTTCATGGCTGCAACACGTGCCAAAGTAGTTGGGAAAGGGCATGTTCACCACTGTGTTACATCACCTTTTCTTTTAACAACACTCAGTAAACGTTTGGGAACTGAGGAAACTAATTGTTGAAGCTTTGAAAGTGGAATTCTTTCCCATTCTTGTTTTATGTAGAGCTTCAGTCGTTCAACAGTCCGGGGTCTCCGCTGTCGTATTTTACGCTTCATAATGCGCCACACATTTTCGATGGGAGACAGGTCTGGACTGCAGGCGGGCCAGGAAAGTACCCGCACTCTTTTTTTTACGAAGCCACGCTGTTGTAACATGTGCTGAATATGGCTTGGCATTGTCTTGCTGAAATAAGCAGGGGCGTCCATGAAAAAGACGGCGCTTAGATGGCAGCATATGTTGTTCCAAAACCTGTATGTACCTTTCTGCATTAATGGTGCCTTCACAGATGTGTAAGTTACCCATGCATTGGGCACTAATGCACCCCCATACCATCACACATGCTGGCTTTTCAACTTTGAGTCGATAACAGTCTGGATGGTTCGCTTCCCCTTTGGTCCGTATGACACGATGTCGAATATTTCCAAAAACAATTTGAAATGTGGACTCGTCAGACCACAGAACACTTTTCCACTTTGTATGAGTCCATCTTAGATGATCTCGGGCCCAGAGAAGCCGGCGCGTTTCTGGGTGTTGTTGATAAATGGCTTTGGCTTTGCATAGTAGAGCGTTAACTTGCACTTACAGATGTAGCGACCAACTGTAGTTACTGACAGTGGTTTTCTGAAGTGTTCCTGAGCCCATGTGGTGATATCCTTTAGAGATTGATGTCGCTTGTTGAGGGATGGAAGGTCACGGTCATTCAATGTTGGTTTCCGGCCATGCCGCTTACGTGGAGTGATTTCTCCACATTCTCTGAACCTTTTGATGATATTATGGAGCGTAGATGTTGAAATCCCTCAATTTCTTGCAATTGCACTTTGAGAAACGTTGTTCTTAAACTGTTTGACTATTTGCTCACGCAGTTGTGGACAAAGGGGTGTACCTCGCCCCATCCTTTCTTGTGAAAGACTGAGCATTTTTTGGGAAGCAGATTTTATAGCCAATCATGGCACCCACCTGTTCCCAATTAGCCTGCACACCTGTGGGATGTTCCAAATAAGTGTTTGATGAGCATTCCTCAACTTTATCAGTATTTATTGCCACCTTTCCCAACTTCTTTGTCACATGTTGCTGGCATCAAATTGTAAAGTTAATGATTATTTGCAAAAAAAAAAAAAAAAAAGTTTATTAGTTTGAACATCAAATATGTTGTCTTTGTAGCATATTTATGATTTGCAAATCATTGTATTCCGTTTATATTTACATCTAACACAATTTCCCAACTCATATGGAAACGGGGTTTGTATTTATTTTATTAGCGTTTCTTGACGACAGCGGCGACAAATAGTTGTTTGCGTCATCAGGAGATGGTAGTTGTGATCGGAATAAGAATCGTTTGTGTTTCAGGAGCTGCAGACTTACTGCGACTTCCCCGAGGTGATCGACATCAGCATCAAGCAGGCCAACAAGGAAGGCTCGGCAGAAAGTCGAATAGTCACCCTGACCAGACAGGACAACCAGATCCTGGTACGCATGTCTTCTTCTTTATTGGCAATCACAATGTTTTTCTCATTTAGAAAGAGATACTTTTTCCTTCTGGCCGTTTGATACGATTTTTGCATCAGGCATGTTTTTATAACACCTGACTATTGTCGGTTTCTTTGTTGTGAAGCTCCGCCCGATATTCATTTGTGGTAAAAGTTATTTAAACATGACAAGTCAGTAAACATAAGTAGATTTTTTTTAATACATTCTTTTTTTAAGGAAACCAGCAGCATGTTTAATGCGGCGCTAATGCATACCTGCCAACTACTCCGGTTTTCCCGTAATTAGTACGGTTTTCATCAACCTATTCCGGGTTACGGTTGCAGTGATAACAAATACGGTTTTTCATTAATTAAAAAAATGTATTTTTTTAAAAGTTTTATTAACGAAATCGCGTAAGAACAATGACAATCGACACTGCTTCCCGTAACTTCCTATCGAGCCATTCCGAATTCCATGCGCGAGGCTATTTATAGCACCGCTGCCAAGCACGAGGCCATTGTTTCCAAACGAGCGAACGATCATGGAATCAGCCGAAGAAAAATCGCAAACGAGTCGTAAACCGAAAAGAAAACTGCAGTCATTCCGTGAAGAATATTCAAAAGCCTATCCGGGAATAATTATCCGTTCCAAAAAGGGTGAAAACTACGCGAATTGCACCTTGTGCAGACAAGATTTTTCGATCGGACACGGAGGAATTAGCGACGTAAAAGACCACGTTGGGACAAAAAAACACAAGTCTAATGCCGTTGCTAGCGATACAAGTGGAAAACTTTCAACGTTTTTCGTCGCCCAAACAGATTCTTTGGATGTGATGAATGCCGAAGTTTTATTTACGGAGGCAATAATTGAGCAAACAAAAAGGTAATGACACCAATGTTATCTATTGGAATTGTGTAGTACTGTTATACTGTTAAAAGTGTTTATACTATTTATGCTTTCAAGTCCAAGTTGAAGAAATCTTGTTAAATGTTGACAGCATAACTACCAAAATACAGAAGTATGTCCTTAATATTTTTGCAGTGCTATTTCTGTTGAAAAGTTCAAATGATTACATTAGAGATGTGATGTGCCACTTTTCAAGTGTCTGACGGCTTCAATTAATTTTCATTCATTTTTCATATTTTGAATTCTTTTGAAAGGCTTACAAAAAAACTACATTTGAATTGTAATTCCATGCTATTGACAGGACTATTAATTTTAATGAAGTTAGCTTACCATGTTTACAGTATGATAATTGTGATAGAAATGTGAATTTTAGGCACAGAATATTTTTTACAATTGAACAAGGCAGTAGATTATACAAGCTTGGACAGAAAGTTTATTTTTCTTTTAATGGAATTGTTTAGTACTGTTTTACCATTTGTTTACTGTAAAAAGTGTTTATACTGTTTATACTTTCAATGAACAAATTGAAGTCTTGTGAAAGGTTGACAGGATAACTGGCATTAACTGTCAAAATAATTTCAAACTATTGAAGTTAGCTTACAGAATAAACATGTCAATCAACCCATATGATTTTTGCTGTAATATTTTTGTTTTGAAAAGTCACTGTGACTGATAGAAAAGTGATGCTTTTAGCAACATTCTAACCTGTCTGAATGCTAATAATTATTTTGCGTCGGGGGGCAAAGGAACCCCCCACCAGGACTTTGTCCTGGACCTACCTGGGGCCTGTGGCCCCTGGACCCTGGCTACTAGGTTTTTCTGATTTCAAAAGTTGGCAGGTATGCTAATGTTGTGTTTAATTTAGCAAGGATTAGGAAACTAGCTCTCCAATCAGCTAAACAGACTCAATAACTCCACCGTGGCCTTTTGGTGACTTTACTGAGGGATTTGTGAAGGTGGAACAATACAAAAAGAATGCTATAACACAGACACTGGCTCACGTGTTAGCCAATGCTAATGATGGTAGCTTCATTACGTTACGATAGCACGTACAAACATTTATGGAAACACTCCTACAGACATCACACATGGGACCCAATAAAAAAATGTCACCCGTTTTTTTTTTACAATTGACTCTTCTGACAATTGACTCTTTTAACACCTGTGCAGCACTTTGTGAACCTTTTGTTTTCTAAAATGTGCTACATAAATAAAGTCGATTGGATAAAAAGGCTAAAAAAAAAGTATACATACATTTAAAAACAAATGTGTTATTATTAATTTGTATTAAGATACATTTTTATATCATTTTGCCATATTTTCAATTCCTTATTGTACAATGCACTTTGAGACATTTTCAACTGTCATTCTGGAGACGTTTAATTCTTCTGGTGTTATTATAGAAAGACTACTTCTGTCCCTCCGTGTCCCTGACTAAAGAGGCTGCAGCGAGCATGACGTCACATTTGCTTAGCGCTGTTGCTCCAGTTTCACTTTCTCTTCTTAAAATTAATATTTGCCCATTTTGTCCGTGGATATACGGGTTACGTCCACATCACAGACATGCTGACAACGCTCCAGACAATGGCGTGCGCTTTGTTTACATCCTTTTTCAGTGGCGCGGTGATCGCTGATCAAAGTCTTTTTTCGGTGGTCAAGTTTTTGGTACATCGCTTGTCAATAGTGCAGAAATAATAGACTATATATATCAATTCATACTGAGAATGTGGAAGTGTTGTTGCGTGTCCGGGGAGACAAAAGTGTTTGCACGGGAGGTAAAACCTGTTGGAATTGTGCCGTTGTTTGTTATCATAAGATTGGTAATAAAAGTTAAAAATAGTGTTGGACTTTGTGTGATTTCTTCTGGGTCTACATTATATTATACTACTTTAATTTGTATTCAAGCAGAGGTGGGTAGTAACGCGATACATTTACTCCGTTACATCTACTTGAGTAACTTTTGGGATAAATTGTACTTCTAAGAGTAGTTTTAATGCAACATACTTTTACTTTTACTTGAGTATATTTATGGAGAAGAAACGCTACTTTTACTCCGCTACTTTTATCTACACTCAGCTCGCTACTCGCTACTAATTTTTATCGATCTGTTAATGCACGCTTTGTTTGTTTTGGTCTGTCAGACAGACCTTCATAGTGCCTGCGTTTCACCAATCAGATGCAGTCACTGGTGACGTTCACTCCGTTCCACCTATCAGATGCAGTCACTGGTGACGTTGGACCAATCAAACAGAGCCAGGGGTCACATGACCTGACTTAAACAAGTTGAAAAACTTATTGGGGTGTTACCATTTAGTGGTCAATTGTACGGAATATGTACTGTACTGTGCAATCTACTAATAAAAGTTCCAATCAATCAATCAAAAGTGTGAATGAAAAAAGACCCTTTTTTATTTCTACCGTACATCCCGTCAAAAGCCTAAAGACTGACTACACAGTTCCTGTCTTCACAATAAAAGTGCCGCTCCATCGCGCCTGCGCTTTCAAAATAAGAGTCTCCGAAAGCCAGCGCAAACAAGCGAGCAAGCTACGGAGTTTGCCGCCAATGTATTTCTTGTAAAGTGTATAAAAACGAATATGGAAGCTGGACAAATAAGATGCCAAAAACCAACCACTTTCATGTGGTATTAGACAGAAAGGAGGAACTTTTTTTCTCCTTCATTTGAAAACGTGGACGTTATCATCACTACTGTCTGATTACAATCAATGCAAGTCATCAGAATCAGGTAATACACCAACTTATATTCTTGTCTTCATGAAAGAAAGGAATCTATATGTGTTAAACATGCATGTATATTCATTAAAACACTATTAACATGTAAACAAAAACGGCAAAATAAATAAATATAAATTATATACTGTATATATCAATGTGTGTGTATATATATATATATATATATATATATATATATATATATATATATATATATATATATATATATATATATATATATGTGTGTGTGTGTGTGTGTGTGTGTGTGTGTGTGTGTGTATATATATATATGTGTGTGTGTGTATATATATATATATATGTGTGTGTATATATATATATGTGTATGTATATATATATATATATATATGTGTATATATATGTCTTAATAAGGTTATCCAAAAAATAGTGCTCGATACTGTAGTAGAGCGCAATATATGTATGTGTGGGAAAAAAAATCACAAGACTACTTCATCTCTACAGGCCTGTTTCATGAGGGGGTTCCCTCAATCATCAGGAGATCTCCTGATATATATATATATATATATATATATATATATATATATATATATATATATATATATATATATATGTGTATATATATATATATATATATATATATATATGATATGTGTGTGTATGTTACTCATCAGTTACTCAGTACTTGAGTAGTTTTTTCACAACATACTTTTTACTTTTACTCAAGTAAATATTTGGGTGACTACTCCTTACTTTTACTTGAGTAATAAATCTCTAAAGTAACAGTACTCTTACTTGAGTACAATTTCTGGCTACTCTACCCACCTCTGTATTCAAGTAAAACAACCAAAATGTGTTTTCAAGGTGTGGCAGTAATAAAAATGCATTCAATGACTTTAAGGGGAATACCTGGTGTAAGAAAACCGTGCAGAGTGTGAAAATGTGAACAGAGAGAAACCTGAGAAGAACTATTATCTGCAGGTTTGGTGGCAGGAAGTTCCAGCTGTGCTCTAAAGGGTGAGCGCGGTGAAGGGGGTGTGACATTAGCAGTCTTGGTGGTGACGAGTGCCTCGCATCATTTACAGACCACATCGGTGTGACTACGGTTCCTTTGGAAAAAAATTCATTTTGACTTTCTCTTCTCACTCAATGCAAAGAATCAACCTCCAAACAAGCAAACTTGATAGTTGATACTGTCACCTGATTGGCTGCTAGTAGTTAGTGCCTTTGTTCATGCAACCAACCTTGCTTCTATACTTCCACTTTCTTTTTTTTCCAGCCAGAAAACAAAAAAGGAGCACACTTGATATGTATATTGATATAGTTGTATTACTAGTTATTGGACAGCCCTTTGACTCCACATATTGATGTTGCATAAGATCTTCTGCTTGTGTTTGTAGGAAGTGGAGTTCCACTCCCTGTGTGCGGCCTTGTCCTTCGTGTCGTTAGTGGATGGTTATTACCGACTGGTGGCAGACGCGCACCATTACCTGTGCAAAGAGGTGGCCCCGCCCAGGCTCCTGGAGTGCGTGCAGAGCCACTGCCACGGCCCCGTATCGTGAGTACCTCACACGGCCTGCCAAGGGAGTGAAACAAAGACATATTGTGGCCCCGCCCATCATAGGATGGAGTTCACCATCAGCAAGCTGCGTCGCTCCGGCAACCACCAGGGTCTCTACATGCTGCGCCGTAGCCCCCGGGACTACGACAAGTTCTTTATGTCCTTTGTGGTGGGGGTGAGTACGCACTCCGTCCTTGACAAGACCTCCGTGTGACCCCATCTTTGGTGTTTACCTGCCTGCATGGCACTTGTTTTGGCGAGGCAGGGGCTACAACAGCTACTTGTATGAAGTAGTTCTAGAACAGGGACAACAACAGCTACTTGTATGAAGTAGTTCTAGAACAGGGGCAACAATAGCTACTTGTATGAAGTAGTTCTAGAACAGGGATAACAACAGCTACTTGTATGAAGTAGTTCTGGAACAGGGACAACAATAGCTACTTGTAAGAAGTAGTTCTAGAACAGGGGCAACAACAGCTACTTGTATGAAGTAGTTCTAGAACAGGGACAACAACAGCTACTTGTATGAAGTAGTTCTAGAACAGGGACAACAATAGCTACTTGTATGAAGTAGTTCTAGCACAGGGGCAACAATAGCTACTTGTATGAAGTAGTTCTAGAACAGGGATAACAACAGCTACTTGTATGAAGTAGTTCTGGAACAGGGACAACAATAGCTACTTGTATGAAGTAGTGCTGGAACAGGGACAACAACAGCTACTTTTATGAAGTAGTCCTAGGACAGGGACAACAATAGCTACTTGTATGAAGTAGTTCTGGAACAGGGACAACAACAGCTACTTGTATGAAGTAGTTCTGGAACAGGGACAACAACAGCTACTTGTATGAAGTAGTTCTAGAACAGGGACAACAGCTACTTGTATGAAGTAGTTCTAGGACAGGGACAACAACAGCTACTTGTATGAAGTAGTTCTAGAACAGGGACAACAACAGCTACTTGTATGAAGTAGTTATAGAACAGGGACAACAATAGCTACTTGTATGAAGTAGTTCTAGAACAGGGACAACAATAGCTACTTGTATGAAGTAGTTCTAGAACAGGGGCAACAATAGCTACTTGTATGAAGTAGTTCTAGAACAGGGATAACAACAGCTACTTGTATGAAGTAGTTCTGGAACAGGGACAACAACAGCTACTTGTATGAAGTAGTTCTAGAACAGGGACAACAATAGCTACTTGTATGAAGTAGTTCTGGAACAGGGACAACAACAGCTACTTGTATGAAGTAGTTCTGGAACAGGGACAACAACAGCTACTTGTATGAAGTAGTTCTAGAACAGGGACAACAACAGCTACTTGTATGAAGTAGTTCTAGAACAGGGACAACAACAGCTACTTGTATGAAGTAGTTCTAGAACAGGGACAACAACAGCTACTTGTATGAAGTAGTTCTAGAACAGGGACAACAATAGCTACTTGTATGAAGTAGTTCTAGAACAGGGGCAACAACAGTTACTTGTATGAAGTAGTTCTAGAACAGGAACAACAACAGCTACTTGTATGAAGTAGTTCTAGAACAGGGACAACAACAGCTACTTGTATGAAGTAGTTCTAGAACAGGGACAACAACAGCTACTTGTATGAAGTAGTTCTAGAACAGGGACAACAACAGCTACTTGTATGAAGTAGTTCTAGAACAGGGACAACAACAGCTACTTGTATGAAGTAGTTCTAGAACAGGGACAACAATAGCTACTTGTATGAAGTAGTTCTAGAACAGGGACAACAACAGCTACTTGTATGAAGTAGTTCTAGAACAGGGACAACAATAGCTACTTGTATGAAGTAGTGCTGGAACAGGGACAACAACAGCTACTTGTATGAAGTAGTTCTAGAACAGGGACAACAACAGCTACTTGTATGAAGTAGTTCTAGAACAGGGACAACAACAGCTACTTGTTTGAAGTAGTTCTAGAACAGGGACATCAACAGCTACTTGTATGAAGTAGTTCTAGAACAGGGACAACAACAGCTACTTGTATGAAGTAGTTCTAGAACAGGGACAACAATAGCTACTTGTATGAAGTAGTTCTAGAACAGGGGCAACAATAGCTACTTGTATGAAGTAGTTCTAGAACAGGGATAACAACAGCTACTTGTATGAAGTAGTTCTGGAACAGGGACAACAATAGCTACTTGTATGAAGTAGTGCTGGAACAGGGACAACAACAGCTACTTGTATGAAGTAGTTCTAGAACAGGGACAACAACAGCTACTTGTATGAAGTAGTTCTAGAACAGGGACAACAACAGCTACTTGTATGAAGTAGTTCTGGAACAGGGACAACAATAGCTACTTGTATGAAGTAGTTCTAGAACAGGGACAACAATAGCTACTTGTATGAAGTAGTTCTGGAACAGGGACAACAACAGCTACTTGTATGAAGTAGTTCTGGAACAGGGACAACAACAGCTACTTGTATGAAGTAGTTCTAGAACAGGGACAACAACAGCTACTTGTATGAAGTAGTTCTAGAACAGGGACAACAATAGCTACTTGTATGAAGTAGTTCTGGAACAGGGACAACAACAGCTACTTGTATGAAGTAGTTCTGGAACAGGGACAACAACAGCTACTTGTATGAAGTAGTTCTAGAACAGGGACAACAACAGCTACTTGTATGAAGTAGTTCTAGAACAGGGACAACAACAGCTACTTGTATGAAGTAGTTCTGGAACAGGGACAACAATAGCTACTTGTATGAAGTAGTTCTGGAACAGGGACAACAACAGCTACTTGTATGAAGTAGTTCTGGAACAGGGACAACAACAGCTACTTGTTTGAAGTAGTTCTAGAACAGGGACATCAACAGCTACTTGTATGAAGTAGTTCTAGAACAGGGACAACAACAGCTACTTGTATGAAGTAGTTCTAGAACAGGGACAACAATAGCTACTTGTATGAAGTAGTTCTAGAACAGGGGCAACAATAGCTACTTGTATGAAGTAGTTCTAGAACAGGGATAACAACAGCTACTTGTATGAAGTAGTTCTGGAACAGGGACAACAATAGCTACTTGTATGAAGTAGTGCTGGAACAGGGACAACAACAGCTACTTGTATGAAGTAGTTCTAGAACAGGGACAACAACAGCTACTTGTATGAAGTAGTTCTAGAACAGGGACAACAACAGCTACTTGTATGAAGTAGTTCTGGAACAGGGACAACAATAGCTACTTGTATGAAGTAGTTCTAGAACAGGGGCAACAATAGCTACTTGTATGAAGTAGTTCTAGCACAGGGACAACAACAGCTACTTGTATGAAGTAGTTCTGGAACAGGGACAACAACAGCTACTTGTATGAAGTAGTTCTAGAACAGGGACAACAATAGCTACTTGTATGAAGTAGTTCTAGAACAGGGACAACAACAGCTACTTGTATGAAGTAGTTCTTGAACAGGGACAACAATAGCTACTTGTATGAAGTAGTTCTAGAACAGGGACAACAATAGCTACTTGTATGAAGTAGTTCTAGAACAGGGACAACAATAGCTACTTGTATGAAGTAGTTCTAGAACAGGGACAACAACAGCTACTTGTATGAAGTAGTTCTAGAACAGGGACAACAATAGCTACTTGTATGAAGTAGTTATAGAACAGGGACAACAATAGCTACTTGTATGAAGTAGTTCTGGAACAGGGCCAACAACAGCTACTTGTATGAAGTAGTTCTAGAACAGGGACAACAACAGCTACTTGTATGAAGTAGTTCTAGAACAGGGACAACAACAGCTACTTGTATGAAGTAGTTCTAGAACAGGGACAACAACAGCTACTTGTATGAAGTAGTTCGAGAACAGGGACAACAATAGCTACTTGTATGAAGTAGTTCTAGAACAGGGACAACAACAGCTACTTGTATGAAGTAGTTCGAGAACAGGGACAACAATAGCTACTTGTATGAAGTAGTTCTAGAACAGGGACAACAATAGCTACTTGTATGAAGTAGTTGGACATTTCAGCTTACATGAACTCAACGTCAAATTTGAGGAAGCACATCGCAGTTAGTTACGTTAGTAGATATTTTGGCTGTCACCGTAGGCTGATGTTAGCTTCCCTGCTATGAATCATTGTCAAATGTACATCGTGTGGGTATAATTTATTAACGCACTGCAGCCTCATAGACACACACACACACACACACACACACACACACACACACACACACACACACACACACACACACACACACACACACACACACACACACACAGTCACACACAGTCACACACACACTCACGCATGCATACAAACACCAATCAGAAGTGCACAGTGTGTTCCCAGGTGCAGCCCACACCTATCAGTTTATGGTTTGCGTAAAGGCTAACTTGTTATTTTCCTTTGTAATCTCTGCCTATTGAGCCTATGGTGCTGTTAAGTTATTGTCGCTCATTTTGCCTTCATTTATTTAATTTTTTATGTATTATTATTTAATATACTATTGTTTTAGTTGCTTACGAGATATTCCTGGCTCTGAATTTGTTCACTGCTATTTTTATGTTTTTGTGCATTATTTGTTGCCGTCGTCATTAAACGAACAGGTTACTCATCACTTACTCAGTACTTGAGTAGTTTTTTCACAACATATTTTTTACTTTTACTCAAGTAAATATTTGTGTGACTACTCCTTACTTTTACTTGAGTAATAAATCTCTAAAGTAACAGTACTCTTACTTAAGTACAATTTCTGGCTACTCTACCCACCTCTGTATATACAGGTAAAAGCCAGTAAATTAGAATATTTTGAAAAACTTGATTTATTTCAGTAATTGCATTCAAAAGGTGTAACTTGTACATTATATTTATTCATTGCACACAGACTGATGCATTCAAATGTTTATTTAATTTAATTTTGATGATTTGAAGTGGCAACAAATGAAAATCCAAAATTCCGTGTGTCACAAAATTAGAATATTACTTAAGGCTAATACAAAAAAGGGATTTTTAGAAATGTTGGCCAACTGAAAAGTATGAAAATGAAAAATATGAGCATGTACAATACTCAATACTTGGTTGGAGCTCCTTTTGCCTCAATTACTGCGTTAATGCGGCGTGGCATGGAGTCGATGACTTTCTGGCACTGCTCAGGTGTTATGAGAGCCCAGGTTGCTCTGATAGTGGCCTTCAACTCTTCTGCGTTTTTGGGTCTGGCATTCTGCATCTTCCTTTTCACAATACCCCACAGATTTTCTATGGGGCTAAGGTCAGGGGAGTTGGCGGGCCAATTTAGAACAGAAATACCATGGTCCGTAAACCAGGCACGGGTAGATTTTGCGCTGTGTGCAGGCGCCAAGTCCTGTTGGAACTTGAAATCTCCATCTCCATAGAGCAGGTCAACAGCAGGAAGCATGAAGTGCTCTAAAACTTGCTGGTAGACTGCTGCGTTGACCCTGGATCTCAGGAAACAGAGTGGACCGACACCAGCAGATGACATGGCACCCCAAACCATCACTGATGGTGGAAACTTTACACTAGACTTCAGGCAACGTGGATCCTGTGCCTCTCCTGTCTTCCTCCAGATTCTGGGACCTCGATTTCCAAAGGAAATGCAAAATTTGCTTTCGTCAGAAAACATGACTTTGGACCACTCAACAGCAGTCCAGCTCTTTTTTTCCTTAGCCCAGGTGAGACGCTTTTCGCGCTGTTTCTTGGTCAACAGTGGCTTGACACGAGGTATGCGGCAGTTGAAACCCATGTCTTTCAAGCGTCTCTTGGTGGTGGATCTTGAAGCACTGACTCCAGCAGCTGTCCACTCCTTCTGAATCTCCCCCACATTTTTGAATGGTTTTTTTTTCACAATCTTGACCAGGGCGCGGTGATCCCTATCGCTTGTACACTTTTTCTGACCACAGTTTTTCCTTCCCTTTGCCTCTCCATTAATGTGTTTGGACACAGAGCTCTGAGAACAGCCAGCCTCTTCAGCAATAACCTTTTGTGTCTTTCCCTCCTTGTGCAATGTGTCGATGGTTGCCTTTTGGACAGCTGTCAAATCTGAAGTCTTCCCCATGTTTGTGTAGGCTTCAGAACTGGACTGAGAGACCATTTAAAGCCCTTTGCAGGTGTTTTGAGTTAATCAGCTGATTAGTTTGTGGCACCAGGTGTCTTCAAAATGTAACCCTTACACAATATTCTAATTTTGTGACACACGGAATTTTGGATTTTCATTTGTTGCCACTTCAAATCATCAAAATTAAATGAAATAAACATTTGAATGCATCAGTCTGTGTGCAATGAATAAATATAATGTACAAGTTACACCTTTTGAATGCAATTACTGAAATAAATCAAGTTTTTCAAAATATTCTAATTTACTGGCTTTTACCTGTATATAAAAGCAGCCATAACTGCCACGTGGCCCTCAATTAGAACACGTTTGACGGTTTTGACCTACAAATTTATCTACAAACAAGCTAGCATGCTAACAGGTAACATAATATTTGACACTGAGGAGTATACCTACAAAATTAGCTAAAAACAATCTAGCATACTAACGTTAGCATGCTAACAGGTATCATTCACCAAGTAACAAAATATGTGATGCTAAGGAGCAGACCTGCAGAATTGGTCAAATGCTAGCATGCTAATATTAGAATGCTAACGAGACACATGAGTGTTGCTTTGTCTCCTCCCAGCACGAGGCCACGGTGGACTACAAGCACTGCCAGATATTGCGGAGCGAGTCACAAGAGTACGTCCTGAGCGGCACCAAGAGATGCTTCGGCTCGCTGGGGGAACTTCTGGACTGCTACCAGAAGGAGGCGCTGCACACCGACGGCTACACCTTCCGGCTGACCAAGTGCTGCCCGCCCAGCCCCAAACGTCAGTCCCAGGAGCGCACACCAGGCGGGCGTACTGACCACTAACACTGTGCACCTCTGCAGACAAATCCAACCTGCTGGTGTGTCGCAGCAACCAAAGTCCAGAGGTTTTTCTGTCGCCGTCTCTCCACAAAGGCATCAGCCAGATGGTTTTCCACAAGATACGAAAAGAAGACCTCATCTTCGTAAGACAACTCTCATATCATCCATCATGCGGTTAAATGTTTTTCTTTTTTTTAACCCCACCCAAAAAAATGTATCAAATAAGAATAACATAAGCATATAAAACATATAAATCAGTCAAATAAGTACATGCACATTTTGATATAAAGGAGGGGTGTCCAAAGTACGTCCTTTTTTTAGGATGCTGCTTTAATAATAATAATAATAATAATAATAATACCTGGGATTTATATAGCGCTTTTCTAAATACCCAAAGTCGCTTTACATGTGTGTGTGGGGGGGGGACGATAAAAACAACTTTATTAGAAAAAAAATAAAATAAAAAAATTAAAATAAATAAATAAATAAGAGACACCTAGGGCAGGGTCAGTTTGGAAAGGCTAATGTGAAGAGGTGAGTTTTTAGGGTGGCTTTGAAGGTAGGGAGGGAGGGGGCATCTCTGATGTGCCTGGGGAGAGCGTTCCAGAGAGTGGGGGCAGCCACGGAGAAGGCCCTGTCGCCCCAGGTTCGGCGCCTGGTCTTGGGGACCTCAAGGAGGCCGGCATCACTAGACCTGAGGGAACGGGATGGGACGTGTGGCTGGAGGAGGTCAGAGAGGTAGGGTGGTGCCAGGTTATGGAGTGCCTTGTAGGTGGTGAGGAGTATTTTAAAGGTGATTCTGTATTTGACAGGCAGCCAGTGGAGGTCATGAAGGACAGGTGTGATGTGCTCTCTGGAGCGGGTTCCGGTGAGCAGGCGGGCAGCAGAGTTCTGGACGTATTGCAGTTTGTTGAGGGTTTTGGAGGTGATGCCGTAGAGGATGCTGTTGCAGTAGTCTAGCCGGGATGAGATGAAGACGTGGATGAGGGTTTCGGCAGCAGAGGATGTGAGGCAGGGCCGGAGACGGGCAATGTTTCTGAGGTGGAAGAATGCAGTTTTGGTGATGTGGTTTACGTGGGGGAGGAGTGAAAGGGTAGGGTCGAAAATTACACCTAGATTGCGGATGTGGGTGGAGGTAGTGACAAGGGAGCCGTCGATGTTTAATGAAAAGTCCTGAGTGGAGCGAGTGAGGGAGTCGGGGCCAATGATAATTATTTCAGATTTGTTGCAGTTGAGTTTTAGAAAGTTTTTTTGCATCCAGGTTTTTATGTCTGTGAGGCAGGTGGTGAGGGTGGAGTGGGTGGCTGTGGTGATGGTCGTGGTGGAAATGTATAGTTGTGTGTCGTCGGCATAGCAGTGAAATTGAAGGCCGTGGTGTCGGAGGATCTGACCGAGGGGTAGGAGGTAGATGGTGAAGAGTAGGGGGCCAAGTACTGAGCCCTGGGGGACGCCGTGGGTGACTGGGGCTGTGGAGGAGGTGCAGTTGTTGGTTGAGATGAATTGCTGACGGTCAGAGAGGTAGGATTTCATCCAGGAGAGGGCAGTGCCGGATAAACCAAGGGAGGAGTGGAGGCATGTTAGGAGGATGGAGTGGTTGATGGTGTCGAAGGCAGAACTGAGGTCGAGGAGGATGAGGATGGAGAGGGAACCAGAGTCGGCGGAGAGGAGGATGTCATTGGTGACCTTGAGGAGGGCAGTTTCTGTGCTGTGGAGTGAGCGGAAGCCGGATTGGAACTTTTCGTATAGGTTATTGTGGTGAAGGTGGGATTTGATTTGGGAGGCAACTGCACGTTCGAGAATTTTAGAGAGGAAGGGGAGGTTGGAGATGGGCCTGTAGTTGTTGGGGGAGTTGGGGTCGAGACCGGGTTTCTTGAGAATGGGGGTGATGGCAGCCAGCTTGAGAGCAGGAGGGACAGAGCCAGTGGATAGGGAGGAGTTAATTATAGTGGTGATGAGAGGTGAGAGTGAGGGGAGGCAGGCTATGACTAAAGTGGATGGGATTGGGTCGAGGATGCAGGCTTTGTTGCCGTCTTGTGGACAACATGAGTAATTCAGGCTCATGACCAATTAGCATGCTTTCAATGAACTAAGCGCAGCACTAACTTATACGACCTAATGCAAACAACCTTCCCTAGTCATGGTGCAAAACGAACGAACAAAAATTGCCAGCAGACATGGTCACACAACACAATATACCGTATTTTTCGGACTATAAGTCACAGTTTTTTTTTCATAGTTTGGCCGGGGGTGCGACTTATACTCAGGAGCGACTTATGTGTGAAATTATTAAGACATTACCGTAAAATATCAAATAATATTATTGATGTCATTGACGTAAGAGACTAGACGTATAAGATTTCATGGGATTTAGCGATTAGGAGTGACAGATTGTATAGCATGTTCTATATGTTATAGTTATTTGAATGACTCTTACCATAATATGTTACGTTAACATAGCAGTTGCTTATTTATGCCTCATATAACGTACACTTATTCAGCCTGTTGTTCACTATTCTTCATTTATTTTAAATTGCCTTTCAAATGTCTATTCTTGCTGTTGGCTTTTATCAAATACATTTCCCCCCCAAAAAATGCAACTTATACTCCAGTGCGATTTATATATGTTTTTTTCCCTTCTTTATTGTGCATTTTCGGCCGGTGCGACTTATACTCTGAAAAATACGGTAATAGCATTTGTGGATGCTATAAAACAAAAAACGTCCATAACAACCGTCCCTAGCCATGGTGCAAAAATAAAATAAAAATGCCAGTAAGTAAGTCAAATGTTATTATTTTTATGATCTTTCAGCACTTTAAATTTTTGAACAGCTTCAGACCTTCCCATAGATATAAAGTTTTTATGTATTTGTGATGTTTTTTATGTTTTATGCTCTTTTTGTAAAAAGAACCCTAGATATGCATCATTTCCAAAAAGGAGTACCGTATTTTCCGCACCATAAGGCGCCCTGGGTTATAAGCCGCGCCTTCAATGAACGGCATATTTCAAAACTTTGTCCACCTATAAGCCGCCCCGTGTTGTAAGCCGCATCTAACTGCGCTAAAGGAATGTCAAAAAAACAGTCAGATAGGTCAGTCAAACTTTAATAATATATTAAAAACCAGCGTGATGTGGGCGCGCATGGAGTCGTATATCAACATGGACGGAGCTGCGTGAAAAAAGCCACCCGGCCTCTTCGCGTAAACTTCCCTTAACCACTCGCTCATCTTTTCTTCATCCATCCCTTCGAGTTAGCTTTTATGATGACGCCGGCTGGAAAGGTCTCTTTTGGCAAGGTCTTCCTTTTGAATATCACCATGGGTGGAAGTTTCTGGCCATTAGCATGGCAAGCTAGAACCACAGTGAAGGATGACTTCTCATTCCCTGTGGTGCGAATATTCACCGTACGTGCTCCCGTTGTATCCACAGTGCGGTTCACAGGAATATCAAAAGTCAGTGGAACCTCGTCCATGTTGATAATGTTCTCTGGCCGGATCTTTTTTTCAGCTATCTTGTTTTTACAATATGCACGGAAAGTAGCCAGCTTTTCTTGAAAGTCTTTAGGCAGTTGCTGTGAAATAGTAATCCGTGTGCGGATGGAGAGATTGCGTCTTTTCATGAACCGGATCCCTGTCGCTTAGTAGGAGCCATTTTGTGGTCTTTACAGATGTAAACACACAAAGGAAATGAAACGTAATATCCGTGCGCTTTTTCTTCTTCTACGCGGGCGGGTGGTTGCTTACAGTAGAAGAAGAAGCGCTTCCTGTTCTATGGGGGCGGGTGCTTACCTTGGCGGTTGCTTGCGTAGAAGAAGAAGCACTTCCTCTTCTACGGGGAAAAAAGATGGCGGCTGTTTACCGTAGTTGCGAGACCGAAACTTTATGAAAATGAATCTTAATATCAATCCATATATAAAGCGCACCGGGTTAAAAGCCGCACTGTCAGCTTTTGAGTAAATTTGTGGTTTTTAGGTGCGGCTAATAGTGCGGAAAATACGGTACTTGAGATGAGGTCAATCATTCATAACAACACTCATTTTGATGCATTATTATTTTTAGAACTATGATGTTTTTTTTTTTTTTTTACAAAAACTCACACTATCTCTCCTAAGCGACAAAAAATGGTCGCGCTCAAAACTCTGTGGCCAAATTTCAGCTTTCTAGCCTTTTAAATGTAACGGGTTTGTGGAAGATGGAGAAGAAAAATGCAGAAAATGAGCGTTTTACAGTCAAAGGTGACTCAATGGTTAAGTTTGTTTTCACGAGAAATGAGAAATATGTACTTGTGAGTTTGTTCAAAACTGGATTGCTGATGTACTTGTGTTGTAGTTTAAAGTACAGTAAAAAAAGAGCGATATACAGTTTGTCAAAATGTGAAATATGGGTGCAGGAGGCCATGGCCATGTTGTTTGTGTCTGATAGAACATCACCTGGTCCTCCTTAGTCCTTTGCTTTGAACCTTTGCAGAAGGAGAGTCTGGGCCAGGGCACCTTCACCAAGGTCTTCTCCGGCGTCAGGAAGGAGCTGGGAGACTACGGAGAGGTGCACCAGATGGACGTGGTGGTCAAGATCCTGGACAAAGCCCATCGCTGCTACTCTGAGGTTTGACCTGAGGGACACATCTTCACTGCTACTGATGCTAGAACCTTACATTCAGAATACGTGGGACCAAAAAACCTGCTTGGATGGGAAGATATCAGCTTACATATCAAATGTGTGCTATCATGTGCAATACAAGCAGTCAAAAAAAACACAAGAGTGTTTACTTGTGTGTGATATCATGTGCGATACAAGCAGTCCTGCAATGTGTTTACTTGTGTATGATATCATGTGCGATACAAGCAGTCCTGCAGAGTGTTTACTTGTGTGTGATATCATGTGCGATACAAGCAGTCCTGCAATGTGTTTACTTGTGTATGCTATCATGTGCGATACAAGCAGTCCTGCAGAGTGTTTTCTTGTGTGTGATATCATGTGCGATACAAGCAGTCCTGCAGCGTGTTTACTTGTGTATGATATCATGTGCGATACAAGCAGTCCTGCAATGTGTTTACTTGTGTGTGTGATATCATGTGCAATACAAGCAGTCCTGCAATGTGTTTACTTGTGTATGATATCATGTGCGATACAAGCAGTCCTGCAGAGTGTTTACTTGTGTGTGATATCATGTGCGATACAAGCAGTCCTGCAGAGTGTTTACTTGTGTGTGTGATATCATGTGCGATACAAGCAGTCCTGCAATGTGTTTACCTGTGTGTGATATCATGTGCAATACAAGCAGTCCTGCAGCGTGTTTACTTGTGTGTGATATCATGTGCGATACAAGCAGTCCTGCAGAGTGTTTACTTGTGTGTGATATCATGTGCGATACAAGCAGTCCTGCAAGAGTGTTTACTTGTGTGTGGTATCATGTGCGATACAAGCAGTCCTGCAGAGTGTTTACTTGTGTGTGATATCATGTGAGATACAAGCAGTCCTGCAATGTGTTTACTTGTGTGTGTGTGTGTGTGAGATATCATGTGCAATACAAGCAGTCCTGCAGTGTGTTTACCTGTGTGTGATATCATGTGCAATACAAGCAGTCCTGCAGCGTGTTTACTTGTGTGTGATATCTTGTGCAATACAAGCAGTCCTGCAGCGTGTTAACTTGTGTGTGATATCATGTGCGATACAAGCAGTCCTGCAGAGTGTTTACTTGTGTGTGATATCATGTGCGATACAAGCAGTCCTGCAGAGTGTTTACTTGTGTGTGATATCATGTGCGATACAAGCAGTCCTGCAAGAGTGTTTACTTGTGTGTGTGATATCATGTGTGACAGTGTTTACCTGTGTGTGATATAATGTGCAATACAAGCAGTCCTGCAGCGTGTTTACTTGTGTGTAATGTCATGTGCGATACAAGCAGTCCTGCAGAGTGTTTAATTGTGTGTGATATCATGTGCGATACAAGCAGTCCTGCAATGTGTTTACCTGTGTGTGATATCATGTGCAATACAAGCAGTCCTGCAGCGTGTTTACTTGTGTGTGGTATCATGTGCGATACAAGCAGTCCTGCAGCGTGTTTACTTGTGTGTGATATCATGTGCGATACAAGCAGTCCTGCAGAGTGTTTACTTGTGTGTGATATCATGTGCGATACAAGCAGTCCTGCAAGAGTGTTTACTTGTGTGTGGTATCATGTGCGATACAAGCAGTCCTGCAGAGTGTTTACTTGTGTGTGATATCATGTGAGATACAAGCAGTCCTGCAATGTGTTTACTTGTGTGTGTGTGTGAGATATCATGTGCAATACAAGCAGTCCTGCAGTGTGTTTACCTGTGTGTGTGATATCATGTGCGATACAAGCAGTCCTGCAATGTGTTTACCTGTGTGTGATATCATGTGCGATACAAGCAGTCCTGCAGAGTGTTTTCTTGTGTGTGATATCATGTGCGATACAAGCAGTCCTGCAGAGTGTTTACTTGTGTATGATATCATGTGCGATACAAGCAGTCCTGCAGAGTGTTTAATTGTGTGTGATATCATGTGCGATACAAGCAGTCCTGCAATGTGTTTACCTGTGTGTGATATAATGTGCAATACAAGCAGTCCTGCAGCGTGTTTACTTGTGTGTAATGTCATGTGCGATACAAGCAGTCCTGCAGAGTGTTTAATTGTGTGTGATATCATGTGCGATACAAGCAGTTCTGCAGAGTGTTTTCTTGTGTGTGATATCATGTGCGATACAAGCAGTCCTGCAGCGTGTTTACTTGTGTGTGATATCATGTGCGATACAAGCAGTCCTGCAGCGTGTTTACTTGTGTGTGATATCATGTGCGATACAAGCAGTCCTGCAATGTGTTTACTTGTGTGTGTGATATCATGTGCAATACAAGCAGTCCTGCAATGTGTTTACTTGTGTATGATATCATGTGCGATACAAGCAGTCCTGCAGAGTGTTTACTTGTGTGTGATATCATGTGCGATACAAGCAGTCCTGCAGAGTGTTTACTTGTGTGTGATATCATGTGCGATACAAGCAGTCCTGCAGAGTGTTTACTTGTGTGTGATATCATGTGTGACAGAGTGTTTACTTGGGTGTGATATCATGTGCGATATAAGCAGTCCTGCAATGTGTTTACTTGTGTATGATATAATGGGCGATACAAGCAGTCCTGCAGCGTGTTTACTTGTGTGTGTGATATCATGTGCGATACAAGCAGTCCTGCAATGTGTTTACCTGTGTGTGATATCATGTGCGATACAAGCAGTCCTGCAGCGTGTTTACTTGTGTGTGATATCATGTGTGATACAAGCAGTCCTGCAGAGTGTTTACTTGTGTGTGTGTGTGATATGTGCGATACAAGCAGTCCTGCAGAGTGTTTGTGTGTGTGTGATATCATGTGCGATACAAGCAGTCCTGCAGAGTGTTTGTGTGTGTGTGATATCATGTGCGATACAAGCAGTCCTGCAGAGTGTTTGTGTGTGTGTGATATCATGTGCGATACAAGCAGTCCTGCAGAGTGTTTACGTGTGTGTGTGATATCATGTGCGATACAAGCAGAGTGTTTACTTGTGCAAAGCTGGACAGCCAGTTAACATCTAAATGTCCTCCAATACACCCACAATTTATTGTACTTTACTAAAGTCATTTACAAAAGGTAAACATGCTAGGCTATAGGCTACTGGAGTAAGCAGCTACACAGCAGCTAAGCACACAAGTTAGACATACATACTAATTATTGAAGTCTAACATTAGTCAACATAAACAAGTATCAAGTAGTTATAATTCCATATTACTTACACATAAAAAGGAACGAGCGTATTATAAAGTATCCAGTAACAAACGTGTCCGCATCATTCAACTTACTGCGTCATGAGCTTAATTTAATAAATTATTGTGACCACGAGCTGTTGCCACTCCACTTCAGCTTAAAGACAGCATAAGTCCGCTCCAGACGGTTGCTAATAAACAGGTTTTCTCAAATTCAACACTACAAAATAATACAAGTATGCATGACTCCCGCTGGTATCGTGTCGGGTCGATTTCGGTATCGGCCAATACTCAAAGATCCAATATCGGAAGTGAACAATTAAGACACCCCTGCTCTTTGCCGGTAAGTTGAATGTGCCAGACGTGTCTTTTGTTGCGCCCTGCAAAGTGTTAATCCCGTACGTGTTGCACTTACTGCACACCAGCTGTTTGAGGGTAACGTACATCTTGGTAGTCGTTTTCATGGACACATTTGTAACATCACTAATGCTAATCAGTAGCATGTGAAAGGAATATCCAATGTAACTTAGCATCGAGCTAGCACATTTGTTTGAATGCATTTCTTTGTTGACTGTTTTGTAATTGATATATGTCATACCAGGGCAGCACGGTGGTAGAGGGGTTAGTGCGTCTGCCTCACAATACGAAGGTCCTGAGTAGTCTTGGGTTCAATCCCAGGCTCGGGATCTTTCTGTGTGGAGTTTGAATGTCCTCCCCGTGACTGCGTGGGTTCTACTCCGGCTTCCTCCCACCTCCAAAAACATGCACCTGGGGATAGGCCCCTCCCACCTCCAAAGACATGCACCTGGGGATAGGCCCCTCCCACCTCCAAAGACATACATCTGGGGATAGGCCCCTCCCACCTCCAAAGACATGCACCTGGGGATAGGCCCCTCCCACCTCCAAAGACATGCCCCTGGGGATAGGCCCCTCCCACCTCCAAAGACATGCACCTGGGGATAGGTTGATTGGCAACACTAAATGGTCCCTAGTGTGTGAATGTTGTCTGTCTATCTGTGTTGGCCCTGCCATGAGGTGGCGACTTGTCCAGGGTGTACCCCGCCTTCCGCCCGATTGTAGCTGAGATAGGCTCCAGCGCCCCCCGCGACCCCAAAGGGAATAAGCGGTAGAAAATGGATGGATGGATGGATATATGTCATACCTTATTTCTGTGTGTTTTACAGTGTTTGGAAGTACAAATGTTGCTGACATGGGAACAATATGGGACAGGGATAATAATAATGATAATAATAATGATGATAATAATAATAATAATAATAATAATAGATTTAATTTGTAAAAGCACTTTACATTGAGCAAACAACCTCAAAGTGCATTTAAAAAAAAACACAAAAACAAAACAAAGCTAAAACCACAAATAGTTGACCCCAACAAGTAAAATAAATAGTAAAAAAATAAATAAAACTAGAACAGCCTAATAGCTAGAACGAGCAAACATACAGGTAAAAGCCAGTAAATTAGAATATTTAGAAAAACTTGATTTATTTCAGTAATTGCATTCAAAAGGTGTAACTTGTACATTATATTTATTCATTGCACACAGACTGATGCATTCAAATGTTTATTTCATTTAATTTTGATGATTTGAAGTGGCAACAAATGAAAATCCAAAATTCCGTGTGTCACAAAATTAGAATATTGTGTAAGGGTTAAATTTTGAAGACACCTGGTGCCACAAACTAATCAGCTGATTAACTCAAAACACCTGCAAAGGGCTTTAAATGGTCTCTCAGTCCAGTTCTGAAGCCTACACAAACATGGGGAAGACTTCAGATTTGACAGCTGTCCAAAAGGCAACCATCGACACATTGCACAAGGAGGGAAAGACACAAAAGGTTATTGCTGAAGAGGCTGGCTGTTCTCAGAGCTCTGTGTCCAAACACATTAATGGAGAGGCAAAGGGAAGGAAAAACTGTGGTCAGAAAAAGTGTACAAGCGATAGGGATCACCGCGCCCTGGTCAAGATTGTGAAAAAAAACCCATTCAAAAATGTGGGGGAGATTCAGAAGGAGTGGACAGCTGCTGGAGTCAGTGCTTCAAGATCCACCACCAAGAGACGCTTGAAAGACATGGGTTTCAACTGCCGCATACCTCGTGTCAAGCCACTGTTGACCAAGAAACAGCGCGAAAAGCGTCTCACCTGGGCTAAGGAAAAAAAGAGCTGGACTGCTGCTGAGTGGTCCAAAGTCATGTTTTCTGACGAAAGCAAATTTTGCATTTCCTTTGGAAATCGAGGTCCCAGAGTCTGGAGGAAGACAGGAGAGGCACAGGATCCACGTTGCCTGAAGTCTAGTGTAAAGTTTCCACCATCAGTGATGGTTTGGGGTGCCATGTCATCTGCTGGTGTCGGTCCACTTTGTTTCCTGAGATCCAGGGTCAACGCAGCCGTCTACCAGCAAGTTTTAGAGCACTTCATGCTTCCTGCTGCTGACCTGCTCTATGGAGATGGAGATTTCAAGTTCCAACAGGACTTGGCGCCTGCACACAGCGCAAAATCTACCCGTGCCTGGTTTACGGACCATGGTATTTCTGTTCTAAATTGGCCCGCCAACTCCCCTGACCTTAGCCCCATAGAAAATCTGTGGGGTATTGTGAAAAGGAAGATGCAGAATGCCAGACCCAAAAACGCAGAAGAGTTGAAGGCCACTATCAGAGCAACCTGGGCTCTCATAACACCTGAGCAGTGCCAGAAACTCATCGACTCCATGCCACGCCGCATTAACGCAGTAATTGAGGCAAAAGGAGCTCCAACCAAGTATTGAGTATTGTACATGCTCATATTTTTCATTTTCATACTTTTCAGTTGGCCAACATTTCTAAAAATCCCTTTTTTGTATTAGCCTTAAGTAATATTCTAATTTTGTGACACACGGAATTTTGGATTTTCATTTGTTGCCACTTCAAATCATCAAAATTAAATGAAATAAACATTTGAATGCATCAGTCTGTGTGCAATGAATAAATATAATGTACAAGTTACACCTTTTGAATGCAATTACTGAAATAAATCAAGTTTTTCAAAATATTCTAATTTACTGGCTTTTACCTGTATATCTAAAAAAAGGTTTTTATAAAAAGGCTTTTATAAAAAGCATCCACAGTCTGTGGTGCCCTCAGGTGGTCAGGGAGAGCGTTCCACAGACTGGGAGCGGCGGAGCAGAAAGCCCGGTCTCCCATAGTCTGAGGTTGGAGGAGGTTAGCCTGTCCGGAGTGCAGGCGTCTTACCTGTTTTTGCCGGGAAGACTTACAACGACGCTCTGGCTACAGGCACTTCCTGTCCGTCACGCAATGTGTTCCGTGTGGGAACTCTACTAAATCATGCTAATACTGACTGAGGATGTGTTCTCCGTCCTTCTGTAGTCCTTCTTCGAAGCGGCGAGCATGATGAGTCAGCTTTCCCACAAGCACCTGCTCCTCAACTACGGCGTCTGCGTTTGCGGGGACGAGAGTAAGTCCAAACGGCGGTGGGGTTTGGATGAGGTGATGATGTGCTGAGTGGAGCGTGTCTTTCAGACATGACGGTCCAAGAGCACGGCAGGTTCGGCTCCCTGGACACGTACTTGAAGAAGAACAAGGGCAGCATCAACATCGTGTGGAAGCTGGAGGTGGCCAAGCAGCTGGCCTGGGCCATGCACTACCTGGTCAGTGGTCACAATGCAAGGGTGGGCTTTTTTAGGTGACTGACGTGCGGTCTCTCAGGAGGACAAGAACGTGGTCCACGGTCACGTGTGCGCCAAGAACGTCCTGGTGATCCGGAAGGAGGACCGCAAGACGGGCAGCCTGCCCTTCGTCAAGCTCAGCGACCCCGGCATCGGCATCAGCGTGCTTCCTCAAGAAGGTGAGCACACTCAAAGCGCCCGCTGACCTTCTCCCGGCTCATCTCCCGCTCGCGTCCCGCAGTTCTGGTGGAGCGGATCCCCTGGGTGCCGCCCGAATGCATCGGAAACCCGCCCAATCTGGGTCTGGCCACGGACAAGTGGGGCTTTGGCGCCACCCTGTGGGAGATCTGCAGCGGCGGAGATAAGCCGCTCTGCACGCTGGACTACCGCAAGGTCAGCATCCTTCATGTTAGGCCTGAAATATTATTCACTTCTGTCTATTTATTTTACTACCAAAACTCAACTTTATACATCATTTAAAAGAACAAATGGATATATAAATCAGTAACAAATAAACAACAAAAATAGTAAGAATTTTCCGAGCGCACAAGCCACACCCACTACATTTTAGAAGAAATAACAAAACAAAAACATCCTAATATAAGCCGCACCAGACTATAAGGCGCAGATATATACAGTGGGGCAAAAAAGTATTTAGTCAGCCACCGATTGTGCAAGTTCTCCCACTTAAAATGATGACAGAGATCTGTAATTTTCATCATATAGGTAAAAGCCAGTAAATTAGAATATTTTGAAAAACTTGATTTATTTCAGTAATTGCATTCAAAAGGTGTAACTTGTACATTATATTTATTCATTGCACACAGACTGATGCATTCAAATGTTTATTTCATTTAATTTTGATGATTTGAAGTGGCAACAAATGAAAATCCAAAATTCCGTGTGTCACAAAATTAGAATATTACTTAAGGCTAATACAAAAAAGGGATTTTTAGAAATGTTGGCCAACTGAAAAGTATGAAAATGAAAAATATGAGCATGTACAATACTCAATACTTGGTTGGAGCTCCTTTTGCCTCAATTACTGCGTTAATGCGGCGTGGCATGGAGTCGATGAGTTTCTGGCACTGCTCAGGTGTTATGAGAGCCCAGGTTGCTCTGATAGTGGCCTTCAACTCTTCTGCGTTTTTGGGTCTGGCATTCTGCATCTTCCTTTTCACAATACCCCACAGATTTTCTATGGGGCTAAGGTCAGGGGAGTTGGCGGGCCAATTTAGAACAGAAATACCATGGTCCGTAAACCAGGCACGGGTAGATTTTGCGCTGTGTGCAGGCGCCAAGTCCTGTTGGAACTTGAAATCTCCATCTCCATAGAGCAGGTCAGCAGCAGGAAGCATGAAGTGCTCTAAAACTTGCTGGTAGACGGCTGCGTTGACCCTGGATCTCAGGAAACAGAGTGGACCGACACCAGCAGATGACATGGCACCCCAAACCATCACTGATGGTGGAAACTTTACACTAGACTTCAGGCAACGTGGATCCTGTGCCTCTCCTGTCTTCCTCCAGACTCTGGGACCTCGATTTCCAAAGGAAATGCAAAATTTGCTTTCGTCAGAAAACATGACTTTGGACCACTCAGCAGCAGTCCAGCTGGTGTCGGTCCACTCTGTTTCCTGAGACATGCTCATATTTTTCATTTTCATACTTTTCAGTTGGCCAACATTTCTAAAAATCCCTTTTTTGTATTAGCCTTAAGTAATATTCTAATTTTGTGACACACGGAATTTTGGATTTTCATTTGTTGCCACTTCAAATCATCAAAATTAAATGAAATAAACATTTGAATGCATCAGTCTGTGTGCAATGAATAAATATAATGTACAAGTTACACCTTTTGAATGCAATTACTGAAATAAATCAAGTTTTTCAAAATATTCTAATTTACTGGCTTTTACCTGTAGGTACACTTGTGAGAGACAGAATGTGAAAAAAAAATCCAGGAAATCACATTGTAGGAATTTTGAAGAATTTATTTGTAAATTATGGTGGAAAATAAGTATTTGGTCACTTCAAACAAGGAAGATCTCTGGCTCTCACAGACCTGTAACTTCTTCTTTAAGAAGCTCTTCTGTCCTCCACTCGTTACCTGTATTAATGGCACTTGTTTGAACTTGTTATCTGTATAAAAGACACCTGTCCACAGCCTCAAACAGTCAGACTCCAAACCCCACTATGGCCAAGACCAAAGAGCTGTCGAAGGACACCAGGAAAATAATTGAAGACCTGCACCAGACTGTGAAGAGTGAATCTACAATAGGCAAGCAGCTTGGTGTGAAAAAATCAACTGTGGGAGCAATTATCAGAAAATGGAAGACATACAAGACCACTGATAATCTCCCTCGATCTGGGGCTCCACGCAAGATCTCATCCCGTGGGGTCAAAATGATCATGAGAACGGTGAGCAAAAATCCCAGAACCACACGGGGGGACCTGGTGAATGACCTGCAGAGAGCTGGGACCAAAGTAACAAAGGTTACCATCAGTAACACACTACGCCGACAGGGAATCAAATCCTGCAGTGCCAGATGTGTCCCCCTGCTTAAGCCAGTGCATGTCCAGGCCCGTCTGAAGTTTGTTAGAGAGCACATGGATGATACAGCAGAGGATTGGGAGAATGTCATGTGGTCAGATGAAACCAAAATAGAACTTTTTGGTATAAACTCAACTCGTCGTGTTTGGAGGAAGAAGAATACTGAGTTGCATCCCAAGAACACCATACCTACTGTGAAGCATGGGGGTGGAAACATCATGCTTTGGGGCTGTTTTTCTGCTAAGGGGACAGGCCGACTGATCCGTGTTAAGGAAATAATGAATGGGGCCATGTATCGTGAGATTTTGAGCCAAAACCTCCTTCCATCAGTGAGAGCTTTGAAGATGAAACGTGGCTGGGTCTTCCAGCATGACAATGATCCCAAACACACCGCCCGGGCAACGAAGGAGTGGCTCCGTAAGAAGCATTTGAAAGTCCTGGAGTGGCCTAGCCAGTCTCCAGACCTCAACCCCATAGAAAATCTGTGGAGGGAGTTGAAAGTCCGTGTTGCTCGGCGACAGCCTCAAAACATCACTGCTCTCGAGAAGATCTGCATGGAGGAATGGGCCAAAATACCAGCTACTGTGTGTGCAAACCTGGTAAAGACCTATAGTAATCGTTTGACCTCTGTTATTGCCAACAAAGGTTATATTACAAAGTATTGAGTTGAATTTTTGTTATTGACCAAATACTTATTTTCCACCATAATTTACAAATAAATTATTTAAAATTCCTACAATGTGAATTCCTGGATTTTTTTTTTCACATTCTGTCTCTCACAGTTGAAGTGTACCTATGATGAAAATTACAGACCTCTGTCATCATTTTAAGTGGGAGAACTTGCACAATTGGTGGCTGACTAAATACTTTTTTGCCCCACTGTATATTGCGATATGTGTTTGTCACGTTCAAACACTGAGGACATCTATTAAACAAGACAAAAGGCAAGGAATCAAACAGAGACAGAATTCAATTTGGACTCAATATTGAGGAGAGACATGGCCACTGCACTCTCTGTACAGTCCTGCACCACGCTCTGACGAAGAAGGTTTTCGTCTCCTCATTTATTCAGATGTTCAATGTTCACGCACCAACACATGTCACAGCAGGAATGGGAAGTATGTAAAGCAGTCATTGTTTTCGGTCGCTTTGAAGTCCAAGAAGAGGATTTCTCGGGCTTGGGCTCTTCCTGGATCCAGCTGGGGCAGGTGTTGGAGGACAATGGATAACCCCTCCCGTCTCCTGACCACAGCGACTTCAAGAGGGCAGCGGGTCGTAAACACCGTTGACCTCGGTCACCAAACAGTTTGAAGAGAGTTTGTGAAATACTTCAGAGAGAGTTCGTTTAACACTTCAAAGAGAGTTCCTCTGGAAGTTGAGCAGATCCTGCCATCTGTCCGTGTTGAAATCACAGTGGAGTTTTACGAGCCTTCTTCCTCTTGTTAGGCCTTGAAAGACAGCCTTCATCTTCTTATCAGGAACACAATGCAACACAACGTTTCTTTTGTGATAACTTACAAACAATTATTCCAACAGTGTTATTTACACATAAATAGTTTGTTAATGTTTATTTACATACCTTAATTGTTTACAAACAGTGTGTGTAACACGGCAGTAAAACGGCCGATCAAACAAAACAGAAGTCATGGTCATGGAGCCACTAGCTGCGCAAGCTAGCTCTCCAATCAGCTAAACAGACTCAATAACTCCACGCTGACGTTTTGCTGAATTCACTGAAAGTGAAACCATACAAAAAGAATGCCATTGTTAGTTGATAATACGAACACGGACACTGGTAAACGTGTTAGCATACTAGCTAATGCTAACGACGCTAGCTTGTTTACATTACGACAGCACGTACAAATATGCATGAAAACACTCCTACAGACATCACACATGGGACACTTTAGTAACTTAGAATTGTTTTAGTTATATTGTGAAAAACTGAGACTGCTGTGCTGTTTGTACATTGATGTTACATCCATGATGTCGTTCACAACAACACAACAGATGACGTGTTGTGTGTGTATGATTGTTTGTACATTGATGTTACATCCATGATGTCGTTCACAACAACACGTGTGTGTGTGTAAGATTGTTTGTACATTGATGTTACATCCATGATGTCGTTCACAACAACACAACAGATGGCATGTGTTGTGTGTGTATGATTGTTTGTACATTGATGTTACATCCATGATGTCGTTCACAACAACACAACAGATGACATGTGTTGTGTGTGTATGACAGTTTGTACATTGATGTTATATCCATGATGTCGTTCACAACAACACAACAGATGACTTGTTGTGTGTGTTTGATTGTTTGTACATTGATGTTACATCCATGATGTCGTTCACAACAACACAACAGCTGACATGTGTTGTGTGTGTGTATGATTGTTTGTACATTGATGTTACATCCATGATGTCGTTCACAACAACACAACAGATGACGTGTTGTGTGTGTTTGATTGTTTGTACATAGATGTTACATCCATGATGTCGTTCACAACAACACAACAGATGACATGTGTTGTGTGTGTGTGATTGTTTGTACATTGATGTTACATCCATGATGTCGTTCACAACAACACAACAGATGACATGTGTTGTGTGTGTGTATGATTGTTTGTACATTGATGTTACATCCATGATGTCGTTCACAACAACACAACAGATGACGTGTTGTGTGTGTTTGATTGTTTGTACATAGATGTTACATCCATGATGTCGTTCACAACAACACAACAGATGACATGTGTTGTGTGTGTATGATTGTTTGTACATTGATGTTACATCCATGATATCGTTCACAACAACACAACAGATGACTTGTTGTGTGTGTTTGATTGTTTGTACATTGATGTTACATCCATGATGTCGTTCACAACAACACAACAGATGACGTGTTGTGTGTGTTTGATTGTTTGTACATTGATGTTACATCCATGATGTCGTTCACAACAACACAACAGATGACATGTGTTGTGTGTGTTTGATTGTTTGTATATTGATGTTACATCCATGATGTCGTTCACAACAACACAACAGATGACTTGTTGTGTGTGTTTGATTGTTTGTACATTGATGTTACATCCATGATGTCGTTCACAACAACACAACAGATGACATGTGTTGTGTGTGTATGACTGTTTGTACATTGATGTTACATCCATGATGTCGTTCACAACAACACAACAGATGACATGTGTTGTGTGTGTATGATTGTTTGTACATTGATGTTACATCCATGATGTCGTTCACAACAACACAACAGATGACATGTGTTGTGTGTGTATGATTGTTTGTACATTGATGTTACATCCATGATGTCGTTCACAACAACACAACAGATGGCATGTGTTGGGCGTGTATGATTGTTTGTACATTGATGTTACATCCATGATGTCGTTCACAACAACACAACAGATGGCATGTGTTGTGTGTGTATGATTGTTTGTACATTGATGTTACATCCATGATGTCGTTCACAACAACACAACAGATGACATGTGTTGTGTGTGTATGATTGTTTGTACATTGATGTTACATCCATGATGTCGTTCACAACAACACAACAGATGACATGTGTTGTGTGTGTATGATTGTTTGTACATTGATGTTACATCCATGATGTCGTTCACAACAACACAACAGATGACGTGTGTGTATGATTGTTTGTACATTGATGTTACATCCATGATGTCGTTCACAACAACACAACAGATGACATGTGTTGTGTGTGTATGACTGTTTGTACATTGATGTTACATCCATGATGTCGTTCACAACAACACAACAGATGATGTGTTGTGTGTGTTTGATTATTTGTACATCGATGTTACATCCATGATGTCGTTCACAACAACACAACAGATGACATGTGTTGTGTGTGTATGATTGTTTGTACATTGATGTTACATCCATGATGTCGTTCACAACAACACAACAGATGAGATGTGTTGTGTGTGTATGATTGTTTGTACATTGATGTTACATCCATGATGTCGTTCACAACAACACAACAGATGACATGTGTTGTGTGTGTATGATTGTTTGTACATTGATGTTACATTCATGATGTCGTTCACAACAACACAACAGATGGCATGTGTTGTGTGTGTATGATTGTTTGTACATTGATGTTACATCCATGATGTCGTTCACAACAACACAACAGATGACATGTGTTGTGTGTGTATGACAGTTTGTACATTGATGTTATATCCATGATGTCGTTCACAACAACACAACAGATGACATGTGTTGTGTGTGTATGATTGTTTGTACATTGATGTTACATCCATGATGTCGTTCACAACAACACAACAGATGACATGTGTTGTGTGTGTATGATTGTTTGTACATTGATGTTACATCCATGATGTCGTTCACAACAACACAACAGATGACGTGTGTGTATGATTGTTTGTACATTGATGTTACATCCATGATGTCGTTCACAACAACACAACAGATGACATGTGTTGTGTGTGTATGACTGTTTGTACATTGATGTTACATCCATGATGTCGTTCACAACAACACAACAGATGATGTGTTGTGTGTGTTTGATTATTTGTACATCGATGTTACATCCATGATGTCGTTCACAACAACACAACAGATGACATGTGTTGTGTGTGTATGATTGTTTGTACATTGATGTTACATCCATGATGTCGTTCACAACAACACAACAGATGAGATGTGTTGTGTGTGTATGATTGTTTGTACATTGATGTTACATCCATGATGTCGTTCACAACAACACAACAGATGACATGTGTTGTGTGTGTATGATTGTTTGTACATTGATGTTACATTCATGATGTCGTTCACAACAACACAACAGATGGCATGTGTTGTGTGTGTATGATTGTTTGTACATTGATGTTACATCCATGATGTCGTTCACAACAACACAACAGATGACATGTGTTGTGTGTGTATGACAGTTTGTACATTGATGTTATATCCATGATGTCGTTCACAACAACACAACAGATGACATGTGTTGTGTGTGTATGATTGTTTGTACATTGATGTTACATCCATGATGTCGTTCACAACAACACAACAGATGACATGTGTTGTGTGTGTATGATTGTTTGTACATCGATGTTACATCCATGATGTCGTTCACAACAACACAACAGATGACGTGTTGTGTGTGTTTGATTGTTTGTACATTGATGTTACATCCATGATGTCGTTCACAACAACACAACAGATGACATGTGTTGGGCGTGTATGATTGTTTGTACATTGATGTTACATCCATGATGTCGTTCACAACAACACAACAGCTGACATGTGTTGTGTGTGTATGACAGTTTGTACATTGATGTTATATCCATGATGTCGTTCACAACAACACAACAGATGACATGTGTTGTGTGTGTATGACAGTTTGTACATTGATGTTATATCCATGATGTCGTTCACAACAGATGACATGTGTTGTTTGTGTATGATTGTTTGTACATTGATGTTACATCCATGATGTCGTTCACAACAACACAACAGCTGACATGTGTTGTGTGTGTGTATGATTGTTTGTACATTGATGTTACATCCATGATGTCGTTCACAACAACACAACAGATGACATGTGTTGGGCGTGTATGATTGTTTGTACATTGATGTTACATCCATGATGTCGTTCACAACAACACAACAGATGACATGTGTTGTGTGTGTATGACAGTTTGTACATTGATGTTATATCCATGATGTCGTTCACAACAACACAACAGATGACATGTGTTGTGTGTGTATGACAGTTTGTACATTGATGTTATATCCATGATGTCGTTCACAACAGATGACATGTGTTGTTTGTGTATGATTGTTTGTACATTGATGTTACATCCATGATGTCGTTCACAACAACACAACAGCTGACATGTGTTGTGTGTGTGTATGATTGTTTGTACATTGATGTTACATCCATGATGTCGTTCACAACAACACAACAGATGACGTGTTGTGTGTGTTTGATTGTTTGTACATCGATGTTACATCCATGATGTCGTTCACAACAACACAACAGATGACGTGTTGTGTGTGTTTGATTGTTTGTACATCGATGTTACATCCATGATGTCGTTCACAACAACACAACAGCTGACATGTGTTGTGTGTGTGTATGATTGTTTGTACATTGATGTTACATCCATGATGTCGTTCACAACAACACAACAGATGACGTGTTGTGTGTGTATGATTGTTTGTACATTGATGTTACATCCATGATGTCGTTCACAACACAACAGATGACATGTGTTGTGTGTGTATGATTGTTTGTACATTGATGTTACATCCATGATGTCGTTCACAACAACACAACAGATGACATGTGTTGTGTGTGTATGATTGTTTGTACATTGATGTTACATCCATGATGTCGTTCACAACAACACAACAGATGGCGTGTTGTGTGTGTTTGATTGTTTGAACATTGATGTTACATCCATGATGTCGTTCACAACAACACAACAGATGACGTGTTGTGTGTGTATGATTGTTTGTACATCGATGTTACATCCATGATATCGTTCACAACAACACAACAGATGATATGTGTTGTGTGTGTATGATTGTTTGTACATCGATGTTACATCCATGATGTCGTTCACAACAACACAACAGATGGCATGTGTTGTGTGTGTATGATTGTTTGTACATTGATGTTACATCCATGATGTCGTTCACAACAACACAACAGATGACATGTGTTGTGTGTGTATGACTGTTTGTACATTGATGTTACATCCATGATGTCGTTCACAACAACACAACAGATGACGTGTTGTGTGTGTTTGATTGTTTGTACATTGATGTTACATCCATGATGTCGTTCACAACAACACAACAGATGACATGTGTTGTGTGTGTATGATTGTTTGTACATTGATGTTACATCCATGATGTCGTTCACAACAACACAACAGATGGCGTGTTGTGTGTGTTTGATTGTTTGAACATTGATATTACATCCATGATGTCGTTCACAACAACACAACAGATGACGTGTTGTGTGTGTATGATTGTTTGTACATCGATGTTACATCCATGATGTCGTTCACAACAACACAACAGATGGCATGTGTTGTGTGTGTATGATTGTTTGTACATTGATGTTACATCCATGATGTCGTTCACAACAACACAACAGATGACGTGTTGTGTGTGTTTGATTATTTGTACATCGATGTTACATCCATGATGTCGTTCACAACAACACAACAGATGACATGTGTTGTGTGTGTATGATTGTTTGTACATTGATGTTACATCCATGATGTCGTTCACAACAGATGACATGTGTTGTGTGTGTATGATTGTTTGTACATCGATGTTACATCCATGATGTCGTTCACAACAACACAACAGATGGCATGTGTTGTGTGTGTATGATTGTTTGTACATTGATGTTACATCCATGATGTCGTTCACAACAACACAACAGATGACATGTGTTGTGTGTGTTTGATTGTTTGAACATTGATATTACATCCATGATGTCGTTCACAACAACACAACAGATGACATGTGTTGTGTGTGTATGATTGTTTGTACATCGATGTTACATCCATGATGTCGTTCACAACAACACAACAGATGGCATGTGTTGTGTGTGTATGATTGTTTGTACATTGATGTTACATCCATGATGTCGTTCACAACAACACAACAGATGACGTGTTGTGTGTGTTTGATTATTTGTACATCGATGTTACATCCATGATGTCGTTCACAACAACACAACAGATGGCATGTGTTGTGTGTGTGTATGATTGTTTGTACATTGATGTTACATCCATGATGTCGTTCACAACAACACAACAGATGACATGTGTTGTGTGTGTATGATTGTTTGTACATTGATGTTACATCCATGATGTCGTTCACAACAACACAACAGATGACATGTGTTGTGTGTGTATGATTGTTTGTACATTGATGTTATATCCATGATGTCGTTCACAACAACACAACAGATGACATGTGTTGTGTGTGTATGACAGTTTGTACATTGATGTTACATCCATGATGTCGTTCACAACAACACAACAGATGGCATGTGTTGTGTGTGTATGATTGTTTGTACATTGATGTTACATCCATGATGTCGTTCACAACAACACAACAGATGACATGTGTTGTGTGTGTGTGTGAGTGTTTGTACATTGATGTTACATCCATGATGTCGTTCACAACAACACAACAGATGACATGTGTTGTGTGTGTATGATTGTTTGTACATTGATGTTACATCCATGATGTCCTTCACAACAACACAACAGATGACATGTGTTGTGTGTGTATGACAGTTTGTACATTGATGTTATATCCATGATGTCGTTCACAACAACACAACAGATGACGTGTTGTGTGTGTGTGATTGTTTGTACATTGATGTTACATCCATGATGTCGTTCACAACAGATGACATGTGTTGTGTGTGTGTGTGTGATTGTTTGTACATTGATGTTACATCCATGATGTCATTCACAACAACACAACAGATGACATGTGTTGTGTGTGTGTATGATTGTTTGTACATTGATGTTACATCCATGATGTCATTCACAACAACACAACAGATGACGTGTTGTGTGTGTTTGATTGTTTGTACATTGATGTTACATCCATGATGTCGTTCACAACAACACAACAGATGACATGTGTTGTGTGTGTGTGTGTGATTGTTTGTACATTGATGTTACATCCATGATGTCGTTCACAACAACACAACAGATGACGTGTTGTGTGTGTATGATTGTTTGTACATTGAAGTTACATCCATGATGTCGTTCACAACAACACAACAGATGAGATGTGTTGTGTGTGTGTATGATTGTTTGTACATTGATGTTACAGCCATGATGTTGTTCACAACAACACAACAGATGGCATGTGTTGTGTGTGTATGATTGTTTGTACATTGATGTTACATCCATGATGTCGTTCACAACAACACAACAGATGACATGTGTTGTGTGTGTATGATTGTTTGTACATTGATGTTACATCCATGATGTCGTTCACAACAACACAACAGATGACATGTGTTGTGTGTGTATGATTGTTTGTACATTGATGTTACATCCATGATGTCGTTCACAACAACACAACAGATGGCATGTGTTGTGTGTGTATGATTGTTTGTACATTGATGTTACAGCCATGATGTTGTTCACAACAACACAACAGATGACATGTGTTGTGTGTGTATGATTGTTTGTACACTGATGTTACATCCATGATGTCGTTCACAACAGATGACATGTGTTGTGTGTGTACATTGATGCACATGCAGGGGAAACAGGGGTCAATCGTCGAGCCCTGACTGGAGGGCGAGGCAGGCATAAATAGCAGCCTGATTGGCAACTGCAACCAGGTGTGCCAGGCTGCCAATCAGGGACAGGTGAGGGATACGAGCACTCAGGGAAGACATGCAGGAAGTGGAACTGAAATAATAGCGCTGAAAGGAAATAAACACAAACTAAGGAAAGATAACAACACGTGAATGTGACAATGCTGGTTTTTACCTAAGTCCATTTTTGAGTAATGTTGTGTGTCGTCAAGTTTTAGTGTTGCTTGCTGGCGTCATTTCTTGAACAGGCAGTCCGCACGCATCTCTTATGTGTGACTGCCATCTACTGGTCACACTGGTCCCAAATCAAATTGCTTAAAGGTTGGTAAGCACAACCAGAATTATGTGCATTAGGCGCTCCGTGTTATCAGGCGCACTGTCCACCGATGAGAAAATGGAAGAATGTTAGGTGCGCCTTATAGTCTGAAACATAAAGAACTTTTTGTGTTGAGTTTAGTGATTATTGATTAGACTTACACGCATTCTTTTTTTTCTAATATAATATTTTCCTGATGCTGTCAGGTTCAAACATTGATGACATCTATTAAACAGACAAGAAGCAAGGAATCATGTTCAATTTGGCTCAATATTGGGCTGTATACTTAGTTACAGTTCCAACCTACGCTCTAAGGTACAGGCCCACGTGCTCCTCTATTTATTTGGGTTACATCACTGAGGCTGCTTCTGAAGGAAGGAGGTCATTTCAGCAGCCCCATTTAGACACAATATATGATTATTCAGAAATGTAAATGTGCTGACACTCGTGATATCGCCCTGTCTCTGCTTTGTCTGCGTCACGGTACTCGATGTTTGTCCTTGGCAGTCAGACACTGACAGACACAAACACTGATACGAGACGACTCGCAATCCCTTTGCACAGATAGAAAAGTAGAACTTCAGCACAATAGATAATAACTATAGCAACGGCCTTTAAGCATAATAGTTGTGTGATAATGTATACATAGAAGTGTGAAAGTGTCCAGCCCTGGTTGAGGTTGTGTTGTGTGCACAGAAGATGATGTTCTACGAGGACCGCCACCAGCTGCCAGCTCCCAAATGGACGGAGCTGGCCAACCTGATCCACAGCTGCATGGACTACGAGCCCACTCAGCGCCCGTCCTTCCGAGCCGTCATCCGAGACCTCAACAGTCTGTTCACGCCAGGCACGGACACTTCCTGTGCACGTCACGTGACCCGGGGCGTCGCTTTCACACGTCTGCTGATCCCCTTGCAGACTACGAGCTGCTGGTGGAGAGCGACATGGTGCCCGCCCGGGCGCGGGGCCTGGGCTTCCCGTGGGCCTCCGAGTGCCAGGAGCCCGCGCAGTTTGAGGAGCGACACCTCATCTTCCTCAAGCAGCTGGGAAAGGTCAGTCAGGCCTCACCTTCCACGTCCGCCATCTTGCTTTGAAACGCGCCCGTCGGTCCTGGCAGGGGAACTTTGGCAGCGTGGAGATGTGCAGGTACGACCCGCTGCAGGACAGCACGGGCGAGGTGGTGGCCGTCAAGAAGCTGCAGCACAGCTCCGCCGAGCACCTGCGCGACTTTGAGCGCGAGATCGAGATCCTCAAGTCTCTTCACCACGACAACATCGTCAAGTACAAAGGAGTGTGCTACAGCGCAGGTAAGTCTGTGGCCTGCAGCTACACCGCAGCTAAGCACGCAACCAGGATTTGACAAAGACCGAGGGATCCCAGCACCATATCAATATTACCTTGATACAACCACGTAATAGATGTCATATATCACATACAACAATGTAATAGATGTCATATATCACATACAACAATGTAATAGATGTCATATATCACATACAACAATGTAATAGATGTCATATATCACATACAACAATGTAATAGGTGTCATATATCACATACAACAATGTAATAGATGTCATATATCACATACAACAACGTAATAGATGTCATATATCACATACAACAACGTAATAGATGTCATATATCACATACAACAACATAATAGATGTTATACATCACATACAACAATGTAATAGATGTCATATATCACATACAACAATGTAATAGATGTCATATATCACATACAACAACGTAATAGATGTCATATATCACATACAACAACATAATAGATGTTATACATCACATACAACAATGTAATAGATGTCATATATCACATACAACAATGTAATAGATGTCATATATCACATACAACAATGTAATAGATGTCATATATCACATACAACACTGTAATAGATGTCATATATCACATACACAACGTAATAGATGTGATATATCACATATAACAACGTAATCGATGTCATATATCACATACAACAATGTAATAGATGTCATATATCACATACAACAATGTAATATATGTCATATACCACATACAACAATGTAGTAGATGTCATATATCACAAACAACAATGTAATAGATGTCATATATCACATACAACAACGTAATAGATGTGATATATCACATATAACAACGTAATCGATGTCATATATCACATACAACAACGTAATACATGTCATATATCACATACAACCACGTAATAGATGTCATATATCACATACAACACTGTAATAGATGTCATATCACATACAACAATGTAATAGATGTCATATATCACATACAACAACGTAATAGATGTCATACATCACATACAACACTGTAATAGATGTCATATATCACATACAACAACGTAATAGATGTGATATATCACATATAACAACGTAATCGATGTCATATATCATATACAACAATGTAATAGATGTCATATATCACATACAACAATGTAATAGATGTCATATATCACATACAACAATGTAGTAGATGTCATATATCACATACAACAATGTAGTAGATGTCATATATCACATACAACAATGTAATAGATGTCATATATCACATACAACAATGTAATAGATGTCATATATCACATACAACAATGTAGTAGATGTCATATATCACATACAACAATGTAATAGATGTCACATATCACATACAACAACGTAATAGATGTGATATATCACATATAACAACGTAATCGATGTCATATCACATACAACAATGTAATAGATGTCATACATCACATACAACAATGTAATAGATGTCATACATCACATACAACAATGTAATAGATGTCATATATCACATACAACAATGTAATATATGTCATATATCACATACAACAATGTAGTAGATGTCATATATCACATACAACAACGTAATAGATGTCATATCACATACAACAATGTAATAGATGTCATATATCACATACAACAATGTCATAGATGTCATATATCACATACAACAACGTAATAGATGTCATATATCACATACAACAACGTAATAGATGTCATATATCACATACAACAACGTAATACATGTCATATATCACATACAACAATGTAATAGATGTCATATATCACAGACAACAATGTAATAGATGTCATATATCACATACAACAACGTAATACATGTCATATATCACATACAACCACGTAATAGATGTCATACATCACATACAACAATGTAATAGATGTCATATATCACATACCTCCGTTGTGTCCTTGAGCAAGACACTTCACCCTTGCTCCTGATGGGACTGGTTAGCGCCGTGCATGGCAGCTCACGCCATCAGTGTGTGAATGTTTGAATGTGTGTGTGTGAATGGGTGAATGTGGAAAATAGTGTCAAAGCGCTTTGAGTTCCTTAAAAAGGTAGAAAAGCGCTATACAAGTACGACCCATTTACCATTTACCATTACCATACAACACTGTAATAGATGTCATATCACATACAACAACGTAATAAATGTCATTTATCACATACAACAACGTAATAGGTGTCATATATCACATACAACAACGTAATAGATGTCATATATCACATACAACAATGTAATAGATGTCATATATCACATACAACAATGTAATAGATGTCATATATCACATACAACAATGTAATAGATGTCATATATCACATACAACAATGTAATAGGTGTCATATATCACATACAACAATGTAATAGATGTCATATATCACATACAACAACGTAATAGATGTCATATATCACATACAACAACGTAATAGATGTCATATATCACATACAACAACATAATAGATGTTATACATCACATACAACAATGTAATAGATGTCATATATCACATACAACAATGTAATAGATGTCATATATCACATACAACAACGTAATAGATGTCATATATCACATACAACAACATAATAGATGTTATACATCACATACAACAATGTAATAGATGTCATATATCACATACAACAATGTAATAGATGTCATATATCACATACAACAATGTAATAGATGTCATATATCACATACAACACTGTAATAGATGTCATATATCACATACACAACGTAATAGATGTGATATATCACATATAACAACGTAATCGATGTCATATATCACATACAACAATGTAATAGATGTCATATATCACATACAACAATGTAATATATGTCATATACCACATACAACAATGTAGTAGATGTCATATATCACAAACAACAATGTAATAGATGTCATATATCACATACAACAACGTAATAGATGTGATATATCACATATAACAACGTAATCGATGTCATATATCACATACAACAACGTAATACATGTCATATATCACATACAACCACGTAATAGATGTCATATATCACATACAACACTGTAATAGATGTCATATCACATACAACAATGTAATAGATGTCATATATCACATACAACAACGTAATAGATGTCATACATCACATACAACACTGTAATAGATGTCATATATCACATACAACAACGTAATAGATGTGATATATCACATATAACAACGTAATCGATGTCATATATCATATACAACAATGTAATAGATGTCATATATCACATACAACAATGTAATAGATGTCATATATCACATACAACAATGTAGTAGATGTCATATATCACATACAACAATGTAGTAGATGTCATATATCACATACAACAATGTAATAGATGTCATATATCACATACAACAATGTAATAGATGTCATATATCACATACAACAATGTAGTAGATGTCATATATCACATACAACAATGTAATAGATGTCACATATCACATACAACAACGTAATAGATGTGATATATCACATATAACAACGTAATCGATGTCATATCACATACAACAATGTAATAGATGTCATACATCACATACAACAATGTAATAGATGTCATACATCACATACAACAATGTAATAGATGTCATATATCACATACAACAATGTAATATATGTCATATATCACATACAACAATGTAGTAGATGTCATATATCACATACAACAACGTAATAGATGTCATATCACATACAACAATGTAATAGATGTCATATATCACATACAACAATGTCATAGATGTCATATATCACATACAACAACGTAATAGATGTCATATATCACATACAACAACGTAATAGATGTCATATATCACATACAACAACGTAATACATGTCATATATCACATACAACAATGTAATAGATGTCATATATCACAGACAACAATGTAATAGATGTCATATATCACATACAACAACGTAATACATGTCATATATCACATACAACCACGTAATAGATGTCATACATCACATACAACAATGTAATAGATGTCATATATCACATACCTCCGTTGTGTCCTTGAGCAAGACACTTCACCCTTGCTCCTGATGGGACTGGTTAGCGCCGTGCATGGCAGCTCACGCCATCAGTGTGTGAATGTTTGAATGTGTGTGTGTGAATGGGTGAATGTGGAAAATAGTGTCAAAGCGCTTTGAGTTCCTTAAAAAGGTAGAAAAGCGCTATACAAGTACGACCCATTTACCATTTACCATTACCATACAACACTGTAATAGATGTCATATCACATACAACAACGTAATAAATGTCATTTATCACATACAACAACGTAATAGGTGTCATATATCACATACAACAACGTAATAGATGTCATATATCACATACAACAACGTAATAGATGTCATATATCACATACAACAATGTAATAGATGTGATATATCACATACAACAACATAATAGATGTCATTTATCACATACAACAACGTAATAGGTGTCATATATCACATACAACAACGTAATAGATGTCATATATCACATACAACAACGTAATAGATGTCATATATCACATACAACAATGTAATAGATGTGATATATCACATACAACAACATAATAGATGTCATATATCACATACAACAACGTAATAGATGTCATACATCACATACAACACTGTAATAGATGTCATATATGACATACAACAACGTAATAGATGTCATATATCACATACAACAACGTAATAGATGTCATATATCACATACAACAATGTAATAGATGTCATATATCACATACAACAATGTAATAGATGTCATATATCACATACAACAATGTAATTGATGTCATATATCACATACAACAATGTAATAGATGTCATATATCACATACAACAATGTAATAGATGTCATATATCACATACAACAATGTAATAGATGTCATATATCACATACAACAATGTAATAGATGTCATATATCACATACAACAATGTAATAGATGTCATATATCACATACAACAACGTAATAGATGTCATATATCACATACAACAATGTAATAGATGTCATATATCACATACAACAATGTAATACATGTCATATATCACATACAACAATGTAATACATGTCATATATCATATACAACAATGTAATACATGTCATATCACATACAACAATGTAATAGATGTCATATATCACATACAACCACGTAATAGATGTCATATATCACATACAACAATGTAATAGATGTCATATATCACATACAACAATGTAATAGATGTCATATATCACATACAACAACGTAATAGATGTCATATATCACATACAACAATGTAATAGATGTCATATATCACATACAACAACGTAATAGATGTCATATATCACATACAACAACGTAATAGATGTCATATATCACATACAAGAATGTAATAGATGTCATATATCACATACAACAACGTAATGGATGTCATATATCATACAACAATGTAATAGATGTCATATCACATACAACAACGTAATAGATGTGATATATCACATACAACAATGTAATAGATGTCATGTATCACATACAACAATGTAATAGATGTCATATATCACATACAACAATGTAATAGATGTCATATCACATACAACAACGTAATAGATGTGATATATCACATACAACAATGTAATAGATGTCATGTATCACATACAACAATGTAATAGATGTCATATATCACATACAACAATCTAATAGATGTCATATATCACATACAACAATCTAATAGATGTCATATATCACATACAACAATGTAATGGATGTCATATATCACATACAACAATGTAATAGATGTCATATATCACATACAACAATGTAATAGATGTCATATATCACATACAACAATGTAATATGTCATATATCACATACAACAATGTAATAGATGTCATATATCACATACAACAATGTAATAGATGTCATATATCACATACAACACTGTAATAGATGTCATATATCACATACAACAACGTAATAGATGTGATATATCACATATAACAACGTAATCGATGTCATATATCACATACAACAATGTAATAGATGTCATATATCACATACAACAATGTAATATATGTCATATACCACATACAACAATGTAGTAGATGTCATATATCACAAACAACAATGTAATAGATGTCATATCACATACAACAACGTAATAGATGTGATATATCACATATAACAACGTAATCGATGTCATATATCACATACAACAACGTAATACATGTCATATATCACATACAACCACGTAATAGATGTCATATATCACATACAACACTGTAATAGATGTCATATCACATACAACAATGTAATAGATGTCATATATCACATACAACAACGTAATAGATGTCATACATCACATACAACACTGTAATAGATGTCATATATCCCATACAACAACGTAATAGATGTGATATATCACATATAACAACGTAATCGATGTCATATATCACATACAACAATGTAATAGATGTCATATATCACATACAACAATGTAATAGATGTCATATATCACATACAACAATGTAGTAGATGTCATACATCACATACAACAATGTAATAGATGTCATACATCACATACAACAATGTAATAGATGTCATATATCACATACAACAATGTAATATATGTCATATATCACATACAACAATGTAGTAGATGTCATATATCACATACAACAACGTAATAGATGTCATATATCACATACAACAATGTAATAGATGTCATATATGACATACAACAATGTAATAGATGTCATATATCACATACAACAACGTAATACATGTCATATATCACATACAACAATGTAATAGATGTCATATATCACAGACAACAATGTAATAGATGTCATATATCACATACAACAACGTAATACATGTCATATATCACATACAACAATGTAATAGATGTCATATATCAGATACCTCCGTTGTGTCCTTGAGCAAGACACTTCACCCTTGCTCCTGATGGGACTGGTTAGCGCCGTGCATGGCAGCTCACGCCATCAGTGTGTGAATGTTTGAATGTGTGTGTGTGAATGGGTGAATGTGGAAAATAGTGTCAAAGCGCTTTGAGTTCCTTAAAAAGGTAGAAAAGCGCTATACAAGTACGACCCATTTACCATTTACCATTACCATATAACACTGTAATAGATGTCATATCACATACAACAACGTAATAAATGTCATTTATCACATACAACAACGTAATAGGTGTCATATATCACATACAACAACGTAATAGATGTCATATATCACATACAACAACGTAATAGATGTCATATATCACATACAACAACGTAATAGATGTCATACATCACATACAACACTGTAATAGATGTCATATATGACATACAACAACGTAATAGATGTCATATATCACATACAACAACGTAATAGATGTCATATATCACATACAACAATGTAATATATGTCATATATCACATACAACAATGTAATAGATGTCATATATCACATACAACAATGTAATAGATGTCATATATCACATACAACAATGTAATTGATGTCATATATCACATACAACAATGTAATAGATGTCATATATCACATACAACAATGTAATAGATGTCATATATCACATACAACAATGTAATAGATGTCATATAGCACATACAACAATGTAATAGATGTCATATATCACATACAACAATGTAATAGATGTCATATATCACATACAACAACGTAATAGATGTCATATATCACATACAACAATGTAATAGATGTCATATATCACATACAACAACGTAATGGATGTCATATATCATACAACAATGTAATAGATGTCATATCACATACAACAACGTAATAGATGTGATATATCACATACAACAATGTAATAGATGTCATGTATCACATACAACAATGTAATAGATGTCATATATCACATACAACAATGTAATAGATGTCATATCACATACAACAACGTAATAGATGTGATATATCACATACAACAATGTAATAGATGTCATGTATCACATACAACAATGTAATAGATGTCATATATCACATACAACAATGTAATAGATGTCATATATCACATACAACAATGTAATAGATGTCATATATCACATACAACAATGTAATTGATGTCATATATCACATACAACAATGTAATAGATGTCATGTATCACATACAACAATGTAATAGATGTCATATATCACATACAACAATGTAATAGATGTCATATATCACATACAACAATGTAATAGATGTCATATATCACATACAACAATGTAATAGATGTCATATATCACATACAACAATGTAATTGATGTCATATATCACATACAACAATGTAATAGATGTCATATATCACATACAACAATGTAATAGATGTCATATATCACATACAACAATGTAATAGATGTCATATATCACATACAACAATGTAATAGATGTCATATATCACATACAACAATGTAATAGATGTCATATATCACATACAACAACGTAATAGATGTCATATATCACATACAACAATGTAATAGATGTCATATATCACATACAACAATGTAATACATGTCATATATCACATACAACAATGTAATACATGTCATATATCATATACAACAATGTAATACATGTCATATCACATACAACAATGTAATAGATGTCATATATCACATACAACCACGTAATAGATGTCATATATCACATACAACAATGTAATAGATGTCATATATCACATACAACAATGTAATAGATGTCATATATCACATACAACAACGTAATAGATGTCATATATCACATACAACAATGTAATAGATGTCATATATCACATACAACAACGTAATAGATGTCATATATCACATACAACAACGTAATAGATGTCATATATCACATACAAGAATGTAATAGATGTCATATATCACATACAACAACGTAATGGATGTCATATATCATACAACAATGTAATAGATGTCATATCACATACAACAACGTAATAGATGTGATATATCACATACAACAATGTAATAGATGTCATGTATCACATACAACAATGTAATAGATGTCATATATCACATACAACAATGTAATAGATGTCATATCACATACAACAACGTAATAGATGTGATATATCACATACAACAATGTAATAGATGTCATGTATCACATACAACAATGTAATAGATGTCATATATCACATACAACAATCTAATAGATGTCATATATCACATACAACAATCTAATAGATGTCATATATCACATACAACAATGTAATGGATGTCATATATCACATACAACAATGTAATAGATGTCATATATCACATACAACAATGTAATAGATGTCATATATCACATACAACAATGTAATATGTCATATATCACATACAACAATGTAATAGATGTCATATATCACATACAACAATGTAATAGATGTCATATATCACATACAACACTGTAATAGATGTCATATATCACATACAACAACGTAATAGATGTGATATATCACATATAACAACGTAATCGATGTCATATATCACATACAACAATGTAATAGATGTCATATATCACATACAACAATGTAATAGATGTCATATCACATACAACAACGTAATAGATGTGATATATCACATATAACAACGTAATCGATGTCATATATCACATACAACAACGTAATACATGTCATATATCACATACAACCACGTAATAGATGTCATATATCACATACAACACTGTAATAGATGTCATATCACATACAACAATGTAATAGATGTCATATATCACATACAACAACGTAATAGATGTCATACATCACATACAACACTGTAATAGATGTCATATATCCCATACAACAACGTAATAGATGTGATATATCACATATAACAACGTAATCGATGTCATATATCACATACAACAATGTAATAGATGTCATATATCACATACAACAATGTAATAGATGTCATATATCACATACAACAATGTAGTAGATGTCATACATCACATACAACAATGTAATAGATGTCATATCACATACAACAACGTAATAGATGTGATATATCACATACAACAATGTAATAGATGTCATGTATCACATACAACAATGTAATAGATGTCATATATCACATACAACAATCTAATAGATGTCATATATCACATACAACAATCTAATAGATGTCATATATCACATACAACAATGTAATGGATGTCATATATCACATACAACAATGTAATAGATGTCATATATCACATACAACAATGTAATAGATGTCATATATCACATACAACAATGTAATATGTCATATATCACATACAACAATGTAATAGATGTCATATATCACATACAACAATGTAATAGATGTCATATATCACATACAACACTGTAATAGATGTCATATATCACATACAACAACGTAATAGATGTGATATATCACATATAACAACGTAATCGATGTCATATATCACATACAACAATGTAATAGATGTCATATATCACATACAACAATGTAATAGATGTCATATCACATACAACAACGTAATAGATGTGATATATCACATATAACAACGTAATCGATGTCATATATCACATACAACAACGTAATACATGTCATATATCACATACAACCACGTAATAGATGTCATATATCACATACAACACTGTAATAGATGTCATATCACATACAACAATGTAATAGATGTCATATATCACATACAACAACGTAATAGATGTCATACATCACATACAACACTGTAATAGATGTCATATATCCCATACAACAACGTAATAGATGTGATATATCACATATAACAACGTAATCGATGTCATATATCACATACAACAATGTAATAGATGTCATATATCACATACAACAATGTAATAGATGTCATATATCACATACAACAATGTAGTAGATGTCATACATCACATACAACAATGTAATAGATGTCATACATCACATACAACAATGTAATAGATGTCATATATCACATACAACAATGTAATATATGTCATATATCACATACAACAATGTAGTAGATGTCATATATCACATACAACAACGTAATAGATGTCATATATCACATACAACAATGTAATAGATGTCATATATGACATACAACAATGTAATAGATGTCATATATCACATACAACAACGTAATACATGTCATATATCACATACAACAATGTAATAGATGTCATATATCACAGACAACAATGTAATAGATGTCATATATCACATACAACAACGTAATACATGTCATATATCACATACAACAATGTAATAGATGTCATATATCACATACCTCCGTTGTGTCCTTGAGCAAGACACTTCACCCTTGCTCCTGATGGGACTGGTTAGCGCCGTGCATGGCAGCTCACGCCATCAGTGTGTGAATGTTTGAATGTGTGTGTGTGAATGGGTGAATGTGGAAAATAGTGTCAAAGCGCTTTGAGTTCCTTAAAAAGGTAGAAAAGCGCTATACAAGTACGACCCATTTACCATTTACCATTACCATATAACACTGTAATAGATGTCATATCACATACAACAACGTAATAAATGTCATTTATCACATACAACAACGTAATAGGTGTCATATATCACATACAACAACGTAATAGATGTCATATATCACATACAACAACGTAATAGATGTCATATATCACATACAACAACGTAATAGATGTCATACATCACATACAACACTGTAATAGATGTCATATATGACATACAACAACGTAATAGATGTCATATATCACATACAACAACGTAATAGATGTCATATATCACATACAACAATGTAATAGATGTCATATATCACATACAACAATGTAATAGATGTCATATATCACATACAACAATGTAATAGATGTCATATATCACATACAACAATGTAATTGATGTCATATATCACATACAACAATGTAATAGATGTCATATATCACATACAACAATGTAATAGATGTCATATATCACATACAACAATGTAATAGATGTCATATATCACATACAACAATGTAATAGATGTCATATATCACATACAACAATGTAATAGATGTCATATATCACATACAACAACGTAATAGATGTCATATATCACATACAACAATGTAATAGATGTCATATATCACATACAACAACGTAATGGATGTCATATATCATACAACAATGTAATAGATGTCATATCACATACAACAACGTAATAGATGTGATATATCACATACAACAATGTAATAGATGTCATGTATCACATACAACAATGTAATAGATGTCATATATCACATACAACAATGTAATAGATGTCATATCACATACAACAACGTAATAGATGTGATATATCACATACAACAATGTAATAGATGTCATGTATCACATACAACAATGTAATAGATGTCATATATCACATACAACAATGTAATAGATGTCATATATCACATACAACAATCTAATAGATGTCATATATCACATACAACAATGTAATGGATGTCATATATCACATACAACAATGTAATAGATGTCATATATCACATACAACAATGTAATAGATGTCATATATCACATACAACAATGTAATATGTCATATATCACATACAACAATGTAGTAGATGTCATATATCACATACAACATTGTAATAGGTGTCATATATCACATACAACAAT